>NW_028263384.1:7027581-7330238 GCF_051168715.1 Poecilia mexicana
AATACTGCAATGTGAGAACCACTACCCAAAACCTGAGCTCTTTAAAAAGTAGTTCTGTTTTACGGGTTAAGGGTTAGGTGTAGGACTAGGCTGTGAAGTTAATTAGGGTTAGGCATGTGCAGTAATGGTTAAGTCATGATTTTACAGTATATTGGTTTATGGTTACGTTATGGGTTTTGTATTATCCGTTTTTTCTGGTAGGTTTGTTTTTATAAGTTATTCTGGTGCTAACCTTCCTGAATAGTTTCTGATGTGTTTAGGTAATTCTAATTTAAATCTTTTCATATTCTATTAGTTTTTTTACTCATCAGATTTTGTCATGTCAGTCCATATCTGGTTTCATTATTTAGTCTTCATTATTGTTTTTGTTTTTTTTCTCTTTGGATTATTCCTGTCAGGTACTTATACCAGTGTTTTGGTTTATTCATCCTCATTAGTTGTGCTACTTAGGTTTCCAGTTCAATTCCTCGTTTAGTAAATGTTATGTTTTTTCTTGGAGTTATTCTTCTCGTGTATTTGTATTTATTTTCTTAGATTGTCATCAGGCCTGTTTAGTTCTGGTTCCTCAGTTCAGCTAATTATCCCCGCAATCAAGCCCAGTGAACCCACCTGTGTTTCCACCGTCTTAGTTATGACGCTCACCTGTTTCACCAGCTATTTAGGCTCCTAGCCTTCCTTTGTTCTTTGCTCAATTTTCTGTTCTCTCAAACTCAGTTCCTTGCATAATTCAAGACTGTTAAAGTTTGTGGGAGTTTTGAGAAAATAAATGTATCTAATTCCACACTGCAGCAGAAATTTGGCTCACTGAGGTCCACCATGACCGGTTAAATTTAAGGTAAGGGCCAGGGGTGAGCTATGATGCCTTTTAAATAAGATTTAACCAAGGATTGGGTTTGCAAATTACTCTGTGGCTCAAACCTTTATGCAAAAACACCAGCTGTTCTGGTTTTTATCATGTAACATTGTTTACTGTGCTAACCTTCATTAAATAAACCTGAAATGCACTCAAATTATTAAAAAGCTATTTGCTTTATGCAAGAGTCAGAGCATATTTCTTTGACAGACACTTTTAAAATGTGTTTTACGTACAAGTGACGGTGTATTAAGGATTTATTTTTGATGCAGCTGAATATGTTGACTTTACCAACATATTTGCTGACTGCACACTTTTCTGCTCCACTGGGATTTGACATGAACAATGCACAATACTTGAATTAAATGAGCACTGTGACTATTGGACTTAACTCGGCATGACTGAGAGAGTTTCTACATGAGTCATTTTCTGACTCATCAAATACAGATGCATAATTTCTGATCTTGGTCCTGCTCAGAAGTTGTCGCTCACAAACATTAGATTTTTTGCTTGCCTCATCGATAATTCATCATCTTGGATATTTCAGTAGGTTACCAGTGAGTTTGTAGAAAACACTTGCAGGAAAAAAAACGAAGGTTCGCCTTTGGGTAATAAATGTAATGACTAAACATGAAAGATGTAAAATGCTGCCCTGTTGCATTCCTCCACAAGCACAGTCACTTTTTGTGAGAGGGAGGGACTTTTCCTTCTGTATGAATTAAAGCCAGCCTCTGGTGAGACTGGCTGCTGATTGGCTACTGCCCATGTTGTTTGAGTCATGCAGAGTCAGAATCTGCTCGTCATGCATCCCTTGCAGAGAAGGTGGAACAAATTAATCTCCCTTGAAGCCATTTTTTTTTTTTATTGTGGGCGTGTTAACATAAGTACAATTTAACACAGTTAAAGTAGCACAGTTACTTACCACTGTGTTTTTGGCAGTCAGTATTAGTAAGGTGCAAAAAAGAGACACAAAGGAGAAAGTTGAAAGCAAATAAAGGAAAATGCAGACATAACATATTAGCCTTATTCATGAAATACTGTTTATGTCACAATAATCAGTTTAAACCTGCTACTTTAGGCAGCTGCTCTGTGTGATTTATACTTGGAACAATCTCTTCTACCCAAGATGTATGTAGATTGATGTAACTATATGGCCAATAATGTGCATGCAGAGATAAAAAGTAAAATATAGACAACTGCACAGCAGACAAGAGAAACGGTGATGAAGAGGTGAGAGATAAGGAGCTGGTTAAATATTCTCTTGATTTTTGATGTCGGTGGTGTGAGATTCCCATGTATTATTAGCATACAACACAATGAGCCAAAAGCCACCTGCACTGAGCGAGGCAAACGGAGCAGGTCAAATGACAGACAGGGAGCTGAACCTTTTCTTACTTTGAACACCAATGTGAAGGGTGATATTTTCCCTATCTTATCATGAGGAAAGGAAAGATGGTATGAGGTAACTTCAGTTACACACTGTTAAAGAAATGTAATTGTTGTGGTTGTTTTTTTTCCCTTACCTTCTGTCTTGCCAGCACTCTCAGAGCAGTTTGCTGTAAAAACAAGAAAAATACTGAAAACCTTTCAGAAATCCTACTCATCATCAAAGACTGAAATAAAAGTAGAGTGACTGCAATTAACACAGCTAAACTAAAAAAATCAGAATATCATAATTACAAAGTAAAATCAATCTTGGAAGTTTAGAGAATCATGCTTTAGTTAGCATGACAAGGTAGACAGTAGGATTATGGCAAATTATCAGATAACAAGGTTTGTAATAATGGAAGACCACCACTTTGTCCAGGACTGGAGAAGAACGGAACAGAAATCAAGTCAGTAAGTATAAATTATGTGAAACTGATTGCTCTTGATGCTCATGCTTTGTGTATTTTTAATAGTAACTGGGACATTGTGATGAAGAAAAAAAGCAGAAGCACTTGAAAGCTTTTGAAACTACATGCCTTCCTCATATTCTGCTATAAGCAAGCAGATACTCACCGACACATGCGACCTTCTTATTTAGCTGAGGAAAAGGAGCAATAGAGTCAAATATGTTTTACTAATACTTATTTCACTTTGTGTTTAAGTATGATTACCTACCCATGTCAATGGGTAACAGTCCAGAACATACATGACCTTGTTGTAGCAGTTGTAAGTATGCAAGGTGGTGAGGTTTGAGGCAACCACCAAGCTGTCATTTTTCCCATCACTATTTGCCAAAATGTGGTTCTAAAAGAGGGAAGTGGAGTTTAAACAAGTTAAATTATATTATCCTTTGCATAAGTCGTAAACAAATCTTGCAGTAGTTCAATTCAAGCTTCAGAACTACTTGCTACACAGCTGAAGGTAACACTATTCACATTCTTCCAGCTTCATTAGAAACATTAGTTATTCTCTACAATTTGCACAAAAAAAAACAAAACTTATTTTACTTACATCAATGTCGATCCACTGTGCGCCACAGTGGGACTTGCCAAAGTCTGAGACCTTATAGAAGGTCCCATTACTAGTTGTAGTGGTGTTACAGGTCAGCTTCCTGGAGGTGATGCTTTTAGCTAGGAAAGCTGTGACAAAATAAAACAAAGTTGTTCCAACACAGTTTAAGTTACAGTACTGCATTTGCATGAGAAGCTATTAGTTAAAGAAATCTTGGTGTACAGATGGTAAAAACGGGACTCTAATGAAAGATTAGCATAGTTTCAGATGAATGCAGGGCAACAACAATCAGACTAGGAAGTTAAGGCCCCTTTTTACCCACAACAGTCTACTATTGTGAATGTTTATTTGGATAAAAAATAAAAATCAGATGGCATTACCTTTTAGATTTATATTCAAATAACATTGGTGTTTAGCTTTTCATTAAAATAGCATTAGCTTTTACATTTTAAAATACTATTCAAATAGTATTCAAATACTAGTTGAATACTATTCAAATATACCATTTGAATAGCAAATATGCTATTTAAATAGTATATTAGCTATAATGCTAAAAGTGAATACTATAAATGACATGTAGTGGATTAGTAAAGCTAAACAAGCTAATCAGGAAGTCTGGTTGGATGGATGGATATTTAGAGTAACAATTCATACATTTAAGGCATCGTGGTCAGCTCTCAGCATCTGCTTCACAACAGAGCAACTCAACAACTCATTGTCTTAAGTTGGAGGCTTTTTTTTTAAAGCCAGTGCCATATAGACAGCCACAGGTGTTGTTTCTGCCTACAGTGATGAGTCATACATCCATCATCTTACACTCTTATCCCTAGTAGAGTCTGGAGGGGTGGTGGTACCTATCTCCAGGGGTCAACGGGCAAGAGGCAGGGTCACCCTGGACAGGTCATCAGTCCATTACAGCAATGACCATCAAGTTAATAAAAGGAGAGTTGTGTCAAGATCTAATTTACTTCTAATTCATCCAGAAAAATCTGAAAATGTACATAATTATATTTAATGTAAGACATGCACTTAGTTGCTGTCTGATGAAACCATCAACTCTTTAAGCCATTTTAATAAACTTTCATCAGCTTTTCAGTGATTCAAAAGCCACTCCCACTTTAGCCGACCGATAGGCGCACGTGTGTGTCTGACTCATTTGCAACTCCCGGGTTGCCTAGTAACGGCATCCGGTAGTGGTGTGTGCAGCCGTCGCTCCGTAAATGAATGAAGACATCCGAAAAGCACTAACCCGTTTATTTTAGACATTAAAAAAATAACTTCGCTTATGAAATCAGTGTACAAGCTGATCCAAAGCAATTTACCTATCTGATCCAAATTCATGTCCAGCAATGTGTATGTAAATCCTGCAGGAAAAGCAGCGCGTGCAGAAATCCGGGACAAGTATGTCAACCTGCTGAAAAGCGGTTTCCCATAAAAACCCTGGAACTTACCTAACATAAGCCATAGAAGGTGCATTGCGACAAGATTTTAAAAACGTAGTTCAGAGGTAAACTTTCCTTTTCCGTCTGGTTTTATCCGGTTTTATGTGGCAGTGATGTTTCTTCTTCAGTCTCTCCAGACTCACTGCGTGCCGTCTAGCAGCGGTTCAGTAGTTAACTGCGCAGCAACTTACTGATAAGGGGGCTGGGCAGAGGGGAGGAAGTGAGCTGGGAGGCAGTGAAGGAATGACGACGATGTTCCAACGTGCCATCTTGTGGACAAACATATTTCAGCCATGTCATGCAATATTTTATCTAAAGTTTAAAAAATATTTCACACATATCTGTGTAATGTGCTGTATATAATGCTAATAATAAAATAGCCATGAGTTTTAAATCCATATGTTACTATCTCTGTTTATTATCAGCATATTACTTCTGTCACAAATATCTGTCTACTCATATTTTCATTTTGTCATAATTGTCACCTCAAATACCAAAGAAAAACATGAATATTTAGTAAGGCACTATATTCACACATGCACACAACTGCAACATACATTCTCACTGTGTTAGTTTGTTCATTGCCAGTTTCACTGAGCAAAGAAGACAGGAAGAGCTTGAGGCAATCAGAATGCAGGAAACCATTACATTTTAGGGGAGGATATTACTCAGTCCAAGCCAACCTGTTCAAGTTGCAAATAACAGAAGGGATATTTTTAAAGGGGAGCTTTTACACCTTATATTTTTATGTGACTAATATGCGACAGTTAGTGCTGCTCCCTTTTCCTCCCCCTCCCATATACTGAGAAGTCAGGTGAAGAAGCAGCTGCAGAGACTGAATCGGAACAAGGCCGCTGGCCCAGATGGTGGATTTTGCAGCACTTCCTCATTAGCCTTTTCTTGACCCGAGAGAACGTTCCATTGAGACATCCTGCCTTGTTCCAGCACCAAGGAAAACTCACCTATGGGTCATTAATGACTGTAGACTTGTTGTCCTGGCATCCCACATCCTGAAGGTCCTGGAGAGGTTCCTGTTGGTCCACCTGAGTGGTTTGTGAGACCGAAGTACTATGTGCCGATTGTGGTGCAAAGGATTTTACATAATATCAAGATTATAGATAACCTTAAGAATCCTCTTCAAGAGACTCTGTGGTCTGAATCTTTTTCAAATTCAGTGCAACACAGACCACTACAGGAGACCAGATAGTATGGTAGGTTAATAGGTTTTCTTTTGCATTGACATTTTCTGATGCGTTTTAGCTGGAGGCAAATGTTACTCCACAATGTGCTGAGGCAAGAAGCGCTTAGAAACAGAGAGTCAAAGACTGCAAAATTAATCAAATTTATTGTGCACAGAGCTGATCACATGTGATTACAGTAATGCTCTAAAACATTAGCATTACTTCAACCGTGTATTGCCATTTCATAAAGATGTATACTTCCTGAGCTACTGTTTGTACAGAGAGCAACGTAGCTACTGCTCAACTATGCAGTGCAAACTTCTTTTACACGATAAAAGAGTAACTTGCTAGTGAGAAGAAGCTGGGATCCTCTCTTGGCTTACAGACGTTTCTGCCTCGGACTTTGAAAGGGATGGTGAAGAATTACTTCCTCTCCTTCATCTCAATGGACAGCTCTATCTGCTTCTTCACTGACTTGGATAATGAACATCTCTGCGACCCGCTGAAGTCTAGGGAGCCGTCAGACTGCTGGGATTCTTGCTCCGGGTCGGAGCTCTGATCACTCTGGCCCTCTGTGGCTTCTCTTTCCATCATGAAGACAGTTTGAAGTTGGTGGCGGCTTGGGCTCTTGGCCCGTCTGCTGCGGTACACAGAGCTCGGCAGCGGCGTAGCCTTGAAGCCCTGTCTCTCCTCTCTCCGACCAAAGTTTCCCAGCTCTGCAGCTATCCTGGCTTCCCTCTTTTTCCTCTCCCTTTCCAAGAATTGGAAAGGCTCCTGGCTCCTTCCAGGGCTGCTGTTGTTGCAGCCACCTCTGGGGCGACGGTTGATGACTTCGTAGAGAGGCAGGTGGATGTGAGCCGGTGCAGGCGAAGCTCTGAACTTCTTCTGGCATTCTCTCAGCTCCTCCAGCTCTCGCCTCAGCAGCGTGTTCTCCAGCTCGACCTCGGAACGCGTCCGCACCCTGTGCCTCTTCCTCTCCTCTTCTCTCAGCATCATCTGGAAGGGTTTGGGGATGGTAACTTTGGAGCCGGACTGAGCTCTGCCACCGGTTTGATGGGACAATCTTCCCTGTGGTTTGGGACAAGAGGCTTTCGGCTGAAACCTGAAGCTCTTCTTTGCCATCATGTGTTCGGGACTATGCATCATTTTTCTGGATGAAAATACAAGAGAATACTTTTTGACACTGGTTCAACTCAAGTAGAACAAAATATTGGAGTTGGAGACTTGCAACCCAGACTAGAAGGACTGACAAACCACCTTAGCAAGATAATTATTAAGGACAACACAGACAGCCTGAGGAATAGTTTATTTTAATAGTTATATCTTCAAGCAGTTCTGTCAAGAATAACAATCTGAACCTTTCAGTGAAACCTGACTTTCAGGACCAACCTCTGAAGGGTTTGCTGCTGGTTGGAAGTCCAGCTCAGTTCTCCTAGGAAATCCTCTCCGCTGAGTTCTGATTGGTCAGAGCCGCTGGATGTGTCACGAAAGTCCAGCTCCTCCTGGGAATTAATTCTCTGCAGCCTCCTGGTGGGGCCGCTGCCAAAGAAGGTGCCATTACCCTTCCTGTCATGAAAACATTTACAAGTCCGAGTTATTGTACGCTTGACTTGCATTTATTTGCTTAAATTCAATGACATCCAAGAGAGCCATTATTGTTAATTTTATTTAGTACTTTTTTCTATGTTGTCAATTTACAATGACACAGCGCTGAATGTAGCAAGGATTTTATGGGACAGACGAACACAAAGCAGTGCATATTTGTGTACGTGTGAGGTATTTTAACCACATGACAATAGTAGAGATGCACCAGGTATCGGGGACAATGTGAACGATTCATAAGGGCAGATTTATTCAATCTAATTCCATCAGTGTTCTGAGTAATGTCATACTTTATATTTATTGTATTGGCTATTCTCCTAACTTCACTGACTGAGCAAATTAAAGATGTGTTGTATTTACATTTGACCAAGCTTGTGAAGGTATCGGTGTATCCAAGTGTGAGGTACTGTCCAAGAGTTTTCAATAAATTTGTAATTCAGAACATCTGTGTCTGCAGATGAACCGACTCAGTCTTGACCCGACCAGCAGATCCTGATCGTCAAATTCAAAGATTTGAACATTTGGGCTAACTTCAGCTTTGCTGTTGACAAGTTGTTCTGCCAAACCTTTGGATTTTTGCAGCGCCACCAGAGGAAATTCACATGATTTCCCATTATCAGCAATGTATTGCAAATGCCCATTCCTTGAAAATGGGTACATTTGACTAAAATGATATCTAGAATCAAAATCAGTCTGATTCAAGATAAAAATTAAAGTCAAGATTTAGATGGCATCTAAATCTACCACATCTGAATAGGTTTATGGTTGTGTCTTAATGTATCAAATATTTTCTTCAAAGTTTTCATCAAATATGCACAAAGGAACAGCTGAACATTTCTGACCGGAACATTTGCTTCTCCTCACTGTTTCTCCCTCTCCCCAGAACGTCGTCATCCTCCCTTCCTCCATGTCTGTCCTGCCCCTGGCTGATGTACATCCTCTCCAGGTCGGCCATGTTTCTCAGGTGGGCGCTCTTCAGCTCCTCCAGCCTCCTGTAGTACTCCTGGTTGGAGAAGAAAACACGCTCCTCCCGCTGCAGGCCGTAGATTTCCAGCGACAGAGAGCTGCGGACGCCTCGACCGCCGCTTCCGTCCTCGCTGCACTCCGAGTCCTGATCGTTCTCCTGGAGGGTCGGATGTACAGTCAGTGCGTGTCGAACACTGAGGATGCATTTCGCATTATTAGAGAAACAAACCTTCAGATGGTCCTAGTGTAAGCTGATGTTACGCAAAATAGGAAAACTTTATTTTCATGGGTAACTCCAGGCGGTCTCAAGGACCGGTCTCCTGCAACTTTTAGATCCGTCTCTACTTCAACACACCTGAGTCAAATAATGAGGTTGTTAGGTGATTCAGCTATTGGATCCAGGTGTGTTGGACCAGGGAGACATCTAAGAGTTGCAGGACACCGGCCCTCCAGGACCAGGATTGCCCACTCCTACTTGGCTAAAGCCAATTTCAAATTTTATTAATGCTGTTTTTTTTTTTTTTTTTTTTTTTTTAAGGATTATAACACATTGTGCTGAAGTGATGTAAACATAAAAAGTGCACTGAAGTTTATGCTTCTTTTTTTTTTATTAATTTGCTTATACCCCAAAAACTGAGAAATATTAGTTTTCATTCATTTACAGAAAGGAAAAATGTGTTGTTTTCCTGTGTTTGGAATGCCATTACCAGCTATAGCTGATCACTAGTCAAAATTGGCAGATTTAATCTGTAAAAATACATTTTGTTTCAACTCTCTTCGGTGGTTGTTGTGTATTTTGCAGCATAGATATATATTAGATATATTAGATTTTTAGTACTGAATCACCTTTTTGTAGCTGAGATATTAAAATATAGTGAACTAAATAAGATTATTTGTATTATTTCTGTGAATAAAACAAATCAGCATAAGATATTAGTCTATTAAAAGTTGCAGATGATTATACTGCAACTTGATTTCCATTTGCGTCTACAAAAAAATTCCTCCCTATTTTACTGAAAAAGTGTAATGCCAAAGCACACAATAGTGGAAATGCCCATTGTTTGAAAGCAGTTACATTTTACTAAAGTGATGTTTACTGTCTGCATGTAATCTGTATCTTTTTCTCAACTTAAGTCATGTTTATTTGTAAAGCCCATTTCAGCAACTATGCATTTCAATGTGGTTTATATAATAAAACATCATACAGTCTTCAACCACGAAACAAGCAATAAACATTACATTTTGACAAACGTCATAATCAAAATCATCAAACAAATCTATTTCGATGTGCAATGTAAATTACTTGCGTTTTTGAAAAAGTGCCTGTTGGTAATAACTGCACAGTTCTGTTATAGTCTTGTATTATTATCATTATTATTATTAATCTTGTTTTTTTTATTGCTTTTAATACTTTGAGAATCTTTTGTGTGAACCTTTATATCCGTTTCTGCTGTTAATTTTGCAGGACAAGAGAGAGGCTGTTTCTTTTCTGCTTTAAATCGGTCTGCAGTGCTTCAGCTGAAAAATGCTAAATGGAAGAAAAAAGGTTGTGATTTTAAATGAGGATAATTACCATCAGAGCCACAGTGGGCATAAAGCCTCACCTCACTAATGCAGTCCTCATCCTTCTCAAAGTAAATTTCTCTCTGCTCCCCGTACAAAGCCATCAGCTCATTGTTCTCCAGAGCAGGCGACCGGTACATCACTGCCATGTTCTTCCTTATTTCCTCTGGGAAATAAAACCTCAGAATCAGCCAGAAGCCAGAAGCCAAGCGCAGTGGTTGTGTGTGAGAGTGTATTCTCCTCCGTCACCTCGCTCTTCACACTGACCTGCTGAACAAACAGCCTGTTAAGACGGCAGCAAAGATTAGCACAGGCCCCCTCCCCTCTCTCTCTCTCGCCCTTCTCTCAGACATGCAGTCGACCAGCATTATCCTCTTACATGTAGGACTGCTGGCCAGGTGGGCCATATGGTCCCTCTGGGCTTTTCACTTAGGGGCGTAATCACGGGGGTGTTAGATGTCAGAGTGAATTTTGCCTGATCTGATTTTCAGATTAACTCAACGGTGCGAGAGCTAATCGGCAGGTTGCATCTGTTGGGGCTTGGAAGGGGTCTGCAGGGCAAATGGGGTCAAAACATTGCAGAGATGGAAAGAGAACGACGTGCACTGCTGCACATTTGTGCCACTTTTTTTGCTGACCAAGTTTATCCACACCCAGGAGGGTTTCCCCCCCCCACTTTCTGTGTGCTCAAGGCTTTTCACCGATCTGTGTTATGAACATTATTTTAGAAGTTAGCATGTTACATTCAAATGCAATGCTTCACAATCATTTTTATGCCAATTATTAAAATATTTGTAAGGTGTTAATGGAAAGAGTTGTAATAGATTTGGAATATATTTTGTTTTTAATGAAAGTTCAAAGTAAAAAAGTTTATAAATGTACTTAAAATAACATCAAAATGTATCATTCTAACATAGAATAAGCACAATAATTCAAAAATATTTAAAGTATATGTGTGTCTATAGTTGCACTTTAGTACATAAAAGTACATGAAATACACTTTAAGTTGAATTTTAATTGTATTTAAATTCTACTAAGATTTACCAAGCATGAAATAAGTTTGTTTTTTTTTTCCCCCTGGGTTAGCCAATGCTAAACAATGTTTCTCATGCAAAAGGGTAATCAGAAGCAGATTTTTCTTTTTTTTTTTTTCTACTGTGGATTTGCAGATTGGCTCATAAGTTAAGCTCAGGTGAAATCAGACTTGGCTTCAGGAGCTGACAAATGAAGTTGGAGAGTTGCACCACCAACCACAGCCAACCCATAATCCTTTTACTTTGCTTTCCTGACGCTGTTGTTCATCTCGTGCTTCGGCAGTTCTCGCCATCTGTCTCCTGTCTTCTTCTTTTGCTTCCACCACCTGTCTGTGTAAGAGTCCCGGAGGAACAGCTTTGAAACCCACAGGTGTGTGTTATTTGATATCCGTTTGGTTTGCCTTTCACAAGTAGATGTTTTGTTTTCCACTTGTCCTGTCCTGATATTTGACTTACATATTTATTATTTACCTACCTGCCACCAACAAGCCCACAGGACAGCACCCAGGTCACCCCCAAGAAGTTACCATCCCGGACAAATATACAAACGTCACCAAGAGCTGCATTCAAAGTGTCAGGCTGTAAAACACCAGCGCCTCCTTCTACAGAAAGGTCTGTCACAAGAACGGATTTTGTTGGACAATAAATTGTCCAAGAAGTCATCGCGATAAATGATAATATTATTGTTTTGAGACCATTTTCAAGTACTATAATGGTAATGGTATAAGGAATGCAAATGAAGCAATGAAAACCCGGGCACAAAATGGACCCAGTGGGCTGGGTCATGGGCTAAAAAGTGGGTTTCAAGTGGGATTGTCTGCAAGTTTCATATTGGCCCATGTAGGTCCTATGTTGGGAAAATCTGGGCACTGAATTGGGCCCAACAGGAAAACGTATACAAACACCCCTCTGGGACCCATTTTTAAAGTTCTTAGGCTGGACTTGTTGGACTCTGTTGGTCCAACAAGGGGGATTGGACCAACAGCCGTTAAACAATAACAATAAAAAAAATGTTAAAGTGACTGCAAATAAAAACAAGTTGAGAAATGTAACCGTTACAAAAAATTATGAAGGCACACATAATCCCTTTTTTTCCACATTTATTTTATCCAACAACTAATGTGATTTAACTCAATTGTAATTTCAAAAAGTGTAAACTGTAGAAAAATATGAAGAATCAGACTGATCTAAAATCCTTGCATAGTGGGAACAATATGGGGAAAATTCAAAAGCTTTGAATTTTATGTCAGATAAGCAGTTGTTTTTATTTTGTTTGTTTTTAGTTTTTGTTTTCTTTTTAAAGAGCCATAAGTCTTTTACAGCTCCCGGTCCTCCTCTGTTTCAACCCTTTCACATCCCCATGTCAGCCAGTTCAGGCGATATGAGGAACTTCATCAGTCTTCTTGTGACGTCATCCGTTCCCAGACACCGCTGGCATTAACCGACTTCATAAACCTCAACCAACCCCTTGAGGTGCAACAGTGCAATGTGTCCACTAGATGGGGATGTCACCCCTTTTTCGCTTCCATTGGTAACGCAGCACCGGTACAAAGTGATTTTCAACTTTGCACCGGAAACATCTTTTACTTTCAGACGAGACGTTGTCAGCCTGCAGTGTTACAGAGTTAGATAAACACATCTGTGTTTGTCTGTGACACCTACTCACATCGAGATGTCTCGTGATACTGAACGCTGCTGTTTCTCCTGGCTTGTTTACTATCTCTGGGATCCGCCTGTCTTTTTTTTTTTTTATCTTCCCCATGCAAGTCTCCTCAGACACCTTGCTTTAGGTTCACATCAACTTTTCCTTCACAGCATTTGAGGTACAGACGCTCCTTTGTGTGAGAAGGGAACACATTCCAGTTGCAGTAAAATAATCCATTCATTCAGTCTGGTGCTTTAGTTCAGCTGAGACCAGTTCAGTTCACCATTGGTCAGATTCAGGGCTTTTTAGTGATGGCACATAGTGGCAGCATATTTGAGCAGGTTGGAGGACAAACGTCGGTAACTTTGTTAGAACTATGCTTCAGTATTACTCGGTGCACTTTGAAATTCTTATGATACATATAAGACATTTTCTGGCATATTCACTAGAACGTCTGAAGACTAATTGGCCTTATGTGGCAGCGAACCCTCTTTTTAATGGCTAAGGTTTATGGATTAGGTTTACGGCTAAGGTGTGAATTGAGTTTAGGGTTAGGCATGTGCAGATAATGGTTAGGCTTAAGGTAAGAGTCGGGGTTAATCTGTAGAAATGAATGAAAACTGAATGGAAGTCAATAAATAGCCATTGTGAAAATAGAAAGACACACTTGTGTGCGTGTGTGTGGTTTTCCAGAGTGTTTCTTTTGGATGAATGGATGCAGTGTTCGGTCCGAGTGGGGCAGAGTAAACAGTCATCACAAGACTGGATTTTCCGTCTCCTCTCAGGCCTCAGCGGGTTCTGTTCTGCTCTTCTGCACCAAGTGGAGGTTTAGAAATCTGAAGGAGCTCAGAATCCTCAACACAGATTCCCTCAGCTGTTTCACTAATCTTTTGATTTAGGCATCAGTTACTGTAACCGACTCCGTTAAGGGTGTTTATCAACCACAGTGCCTTCAAGCAGACAATTACGTCCCATCAATTAAGAGAATTAGGCATGGTTTTCAACACTTGCTACCAAGAAATCATCTAAAATGTGCAGGATTTTATTTTGTAACAGTGTTCAGACTACACCGTCTGATGTAATTTCAGCTACAAGTTTTTTTGTTTGCTCTACATTAATTTAGCTCATCCAGACACAACCACTCACAGAGAGACTCAAATCTTTGTCCTTTATCCTTCACAACTCAGCACAAGCTGTGTCTGATTGGATGAAAGGTGCCTGTGAATATTCATTTTTAATTATTTCTATTGAGAGTCAAATCCACAAGACTGTGGGTAGGTTGGTGTGTGTATGTGTGTGTTTCTCCTGACCTCTCACTACAGGGTGTGACTTCTGTTCAAAGTGTTCCTTGAAGTCTTGATAGCTGTTGTTTTTTTCCTGGTAGAAACCAGTACCAGGCATCCAGCACTCCTTTTTGTTCCTTGGAATTATTGAAGAAATCTTCTTGGGTAACACTTTATTTGAAGGGGGCTGAATAAGACTGCCATGACACTTTCATAAACGTGACATAACACATGTCATGAACATGAATAAGTCTTCATGAATATTTATGACTGTTGTCATCAAGCGTCATTCGGTAAATTATGACACTTTTAATACAAAGTTGACATTATTCAAAATGTCTTTGTTATGACAACTTGACATTAACCAGGAAATCATTACTGTTTAAACTTTACCTTTAATAACATAAAGTTACCTCATTTTTAAAGTGCAATCAATAATACGTTTATAACAAATTTATGTCAGTAATGATTTCTTGGTTAATGTCAAGTTTTACAGTTTTACAACGGCCGGTACTAATGATTGGGTATATGCTCACCTTGCACAGCTGCAGCTATTGGGAGTCAAATTATTAAGTTTGCTTGTTGTTGAAGGCAAATATCTGTGCTTATCTCATAATGCTTATCTCATGGCATTTATCAACCAAACTGAATTTTTATATGTTCACTTCAAGACAGAGACAGTGAAACACAAAAGTCATAAAAAATTAGAATCTTTCTTGCTTCACTAATAGGACTCTGCTGTCTTTTGGTTATGAATCGGACTTCCAAAAATAGAGTTGCTCTTTTCTACCATCTTCAGATAAGCCGTCACAACATCTCTGGAGAAAAGTTTGCATACTAGAGGAAACCCCCCTCCCAACAGCTTTTCTTTCGTCTAAGGTCACATGGACTTGTGGTAGAGGAGAAGGTGCTGGTGCTTTCACAGAAGCGCGTACAAAGGGAGACTTTCACTTGTGAAATCGTGGCGCTAAAAAGCAACGTGGGCGAAGACACTCATTTTAGTCCTCTGCAGGAATAAACATTGGCGTAACTACTGGGCAGAGAAGTGGCTCTTCAGCCTGCTAATCGCCCTCCTCACGGCAGCACTTCACTACCTGTTTGTGTTGGACAGGAACACTCCACCCTCAAGTCAACAAGTTCCTCTCATCAACAACTTTCATAACACAACCTGCTTTAAACGAGGCCCAAAATCCAGACTGACGTCGGGAGTCAAACGGGTCGTCCACTCAGAGATATTCCCATCAGATAAAAGCTGTTCACATGACTTCCTGTATGTTAAAATCTGTTTCTAAATATACCACATTGGACAAACAGGAAATAAGCAGCTAGTGCTTGCACAGATTGAATAAAAAGTTTTACCGTCAATTTCTACCAGAACCTTTGTGTTTGAAGGAAGTTTTCCAAATAATTAATACGCTTAAACCCTCAAGCCCTAGAAGCACAGAAAGGTAAATATAAACTTTGAGAAATAAAAGTTTAAGAAAAACGACTCGTACCATATTTACCCAGTATTACCTGACATTAAAAGTCTATTAAAAGTCTAGTCTAGTCTGACTAGAGAAAGTCATTGGGTTGTGTTAAGTCTGACTAGAGAATGAATTGTGTACATTTAGTAACATTACTATTTTATACAGTCAGATAGGATTTAGCCTAACTAGTCATACAGTAAGGAATGCCAGTTTAATTTTCCATTTCAAGCACCAAGCATCATCAGGTGAGTAAAGAGTCTCCAAGTCGCTTTGCCTTAGGTAAGTAACATTATTACCATATTGCTGCAGTATCTAAGTAGCAGCTGTGTTGATTCTCTAGCAGTAGCGGACATGTATGGTATGCAGGGTGTTAGAGCGCTGCGGTGGTCATGCTGCAGAATCTTTTCGATATGTCCAAAACATCCGTAGCAGTTCAACTTAACTGGTGATCAAATTGTATTCAATGAGTAACCATTTCTCTAATTCCTATATATCAATTATTTGCCAGTAGTTGTATTTATCTTGTACTTGCAGATGAGTTTGCTTCCTATTTCAGTGTCACTGCAGGCTATTGATGGTAATCAGTCGACACCCATCATCCATATGATTGACTCCCGTAGTTTTCCCTCTTTGCCCCTGGTCAGTTTGTCGATAGCCTTGTAAATCATTGAAAGGCATGTTTTCCCCTGAGAGGTTTTAGCTTTGCGTTGGATCACCTCCCTGCCTATGGTCTTAGCTTTGTCATGTTTGCAGGCAATTTCCTGACTCGAATGCAGTAAACCAAGGTTTATTAACAATATATAAAAAATGTGAAAATGTGCAACTAGAGATGCTCTTTTCTCTGAACAGGTCCGTGGAAGTTTGGGAGATGATTACAATGTGGATTGCTTTTAGGAGGAATGAGCTTACGGTCTTGATGATGGTTTGCATGCGCTGGAGAAGGTAAAATGGGTTCTGGTGTGGAAATCCATTCCTGGAGAAGTGAGAGGATGAGCTTTTCTTTCCCGAGAGGTTTGCTGGTGACAGATGTTGATCTGAATGCAGAGAAAGAGAGAGAGCGACAGAGAGAGAGCGGAGGTAAGTTTGACCTCCAGTCAAGCTTTAGTACAACCTCTTGAGATTTAATTACAATCTCAAAAGGTTGTAATAAAGGGAATACTAAAGAACACTATGAGGCTAGAGATTGAATATTTATCATCCGGCAGAGAGAAGATGTCCTGCAGCTTCTTATATCCTTAGAGGTTTGACAGAACTGCAGGTTTGCAGTTTGCTCAGAGTCAGGGACCTGATCTGCCAAGATCCGCTCTAGAAACGAGAATCCCACTCAAACCAAAACACACTCACACACCCAAGTCCAAACGAGCAGCTTTCTGAACCATCAATCATGAGGACATTCAAATGGTTCCGTTCCCGGGCCTGACTCATTTTCATAACCACAGCTTTTCATTTGAGTGAACGAACATGCTGGGAAACAATTTGGTTTAAGTAAAATAACTTCCCCTACAGACGCAAGAGGCATTCCACTATTGAAGGTTTCCTGTGAGTATGAAAACTACAAAGGGCCAAAAAGCTGCCAGGTTTAAAAGCTTAGCACAGCTTTAGCCATGCTCAGGATTTTCTTTTGATGTAATTTAGCTATTACAGTGTTTTGGGGATAAATCTACACATTACAGTCATAGTCGAAGCATGAAATATAAATCCTGTTTGAGACAAACGTTGTCTTGTTCACATCTGTGTTATTTAGCAGAACCTTTGATTAGCACTTCAAAACACTTGTTTCATTTGGGGAGAAAATGTAAATATCTGTCCCTTTAGAAGTAGTTGTTCACAAAAGGGTTGAGCGGTGTCTTCTGTTGAATGCTTCCCGAGAATTATGTTTTGGTCTGTGGGGATGACGAAAAGCTTCCGAGGAAGCAGATGAAGTAAAGCCAAGACAATGAAAGAAATCGTTGTCAACAGGAAATTCAATGAGAACCATCAGTGGAGCTGAAGACCCTCCCTCCCGGCTCAAAACCAGAACTTTAATCAAGCATGACATCTTAATCCGATCCTGGCGAATCTTCCTATAACAGTTGTGTCAGTGTTTCATCTCAAAGACCCAGTTGTATGAGTGAGTTTGCTTTCTGGACATTGTCTGTGGAAACTAGCACGAGCTTCTTGTTTCCAGTGACTACGCAAGAAAGTTTGATGAGAACGCAAGTCTGAACTTCCTCTGACACAAATCTCTGTGGTCATGCCCAGACTGCACTGCTCTTGCACAGACGCTCCACTCATGAGGCACATAGGTGCTTTAACATGCACACTGTTCCTGGTGAGATAGATCAACACTTCTCAGTTTTGCTGATACTGAATGGCATTGTATTTGTGCCACCATCCTGAGCCTGAGCCTTGAACCTTTTCATTTTGTAATCACAATCTACAATGTATTTACTTGTGAATTAATAAGATGGAGCAACACAAAACTGAATATAGAAAATGACTGAAAAGTGTGGAATTTAAATACCTTGCATGTTCAGTTATATACATACATATATATATATATATACACACACTTTGCCAGGCATCACCAATTAAAAAGAAATTGGGATATAAAATAAAAACTCATGGCCTAAAAATACTCAGTTATTAATGCAAATATACTTGCCCCCCACATTGAGCATTTTAGGTTATGTTTCAATATTTGTGACATGTGAAATATATTTTGAGATTCAACAGTAGAGATAAGGTAACTGATAATTCCCCGTGCACATGTTCAGATTAAAACCCACAAACTTATCAACTCACATCCTCCACATTTTTGCAAAGTTGATGTGCCACCACACCAGCTCAAGTGTCATCTGATATATTTTTTTTTCAGTTTTTTTTTTTTTTTTTTTTTTTTTGAGACCTTTCCACAAAGAGTTATGTAAAGGATAAATGACCTGTCTCAGAACCATGCTGTTCCTGGTAGTCTCTCATGGAAATGTACTTTGACAGTCATGGATGTTCAGATTAGTCAATCTTATACCAGAAATTGCATGTGACATTTTCTTGTTTTTAGAGATGGGATGTTTCTTTTCCTCTATTACTACTTTAGCGGCTCTTTCCCACATTTACCCAGCATGCCTTTTTACAGCCCCCACAGAGCAACAAAAAAAAATGACCCAGTTGGGAATGGCTTTAGTGGTTTCTTATGAGAATGGATCATGCTAAGATCTGCACTCGCAGCACTTCCAGCACGTACACCAGCTTTTTAGTCTTTCTCTTTTGTTGCCCTTCGAATATTCCTTTTACTGCTCACACTCGTTGACGCTGCAGCTCGAATACACACAGGCGTGTTACAACACAGCCGATGTCTGCACTGCTGCTTTGTGCAGCAAAACCTCTCTTGGCAAAGGTGTTGTGAGGGAAATCTTAGCTCAAGTTTGAGGTAAAGTTTGACACATTTGCAGTCACACCACCAGCACCACAACCCCAATTCAAGCAAAGAAATTTAGGTCGGTCGCAGAGTGACAGATTTCCACATTTCCACATTTAAACCATAATGAGTGCTGCATATGGTGTTGCTGTTACTGCAGGTTCTTGCACCATTAACAACCTCAACCTGGAAGTAAAGGCAGTGAGGAAAACGAGAGGCAGACTGTGCATTTCAAAGCACAGTCTTGAAACTGAACAAACCACTGTTCAGAGTGGAAGAACAAACCACTTCTTCAGAAGGCCTTTCACACACTAGATGTGGGTTTTGCTTTGACTCCTGCTTGCCCAATGATCTTGGCACACTATCTGACTGTATTTGTTAAAAATATTTTTGAAGAGTTCTTAGTAAAGCAGTGCCACGCCCAACACATTTATAGCTACTGGAAAGGAAATACTAAATAGGGACAGTTTGTTACACAATGCTTTAGGACCTCTAGTGAGATAACTGTTAACTGATGGAAATGATCGACCCTGGTGTCAGGGATTTAATACCAAAAGCCAATCAAAGTCTGATAATGGTGAAAGGTTTTGAAACTGGTGTAAATTATGTTCTTCACAAACTTCACTTCTTTACTCTTGTTGTGCCTTTATGTCAGATGTTTTTGGAATAATAAACACTTAAGTCTTGATAGTGATTCAATAGATTTTACTGAGAAACACATCAAGTTAAGGTTAAATAAAAAACCAATGGTTTCTCAATGAGGATCAGTGTCATTTCTTGGCCAAAGATTGAAAATATCCATGTTTTTCTCCGTACTATAAGGCGAAGTTAAAAGCCTTTTTTTTTTTTTTAATCAGAAAACAACAGTGCGCCTTGTAATCTGGAACACCTTATACATTGTTCTGGAGTAAAACAGCCCCCTGTAGTGAATTAATATGGATTTTTTGTGGCGCACACATCACGGAGCGATACGTATTGTGCTTTGAGTGACTGACTTATCTGACTTTTGTTTCACTAAATGTACCTTATAGTCCAGTGCGCTTCATATATGAAAAAAGACCTAAAATAGACCATTCATTGATAGTGCGCCCTAAAGTAAGGAAAATATAGCAGTTGTCATTCTTTACTCTATCAAGCACCTGCTTGCTGGCGGTCCTGATCTTGCTCTGCTCTGGTGGCAACTCGATCCCTCTGTTGAACTCTTTTCAGGACTCAGTCCTCTCACTTGCTTAACTTTCTTGGCAATTCTGAAGCTTTTCTCACAGCACTTAAAACCTCTGTCCCATAAGATGACGATTCAGAAATGTGTTGATTTTTGTAGAATCAGAATCAGCCTTTATTTGTCATTGTACAGAAGCACAGCAAACTTTGTTTTAGTAGAACCCATCGAAAGAACGAACAAACAAAATAAGATTAATTTTCATTGATTTGGTTGGATGGTTTGCTGGTTAAAAATAAGTAAAAAATAAACTCAGAATAACAATGTATTGTTTAGTGATTCAGTTTTTGCTTAAGGAAAAACCTGGTTTGTGTTGTCGATATCCTGGCTGTTTTTAAAATTAAACTTTGGGGAAAACTGTCCAAACATGCAATTCCTCAACCCAAAAGATGATGAATCGATGTCCACAAAAAGAATAAACCATAACTGATGTAACGGAGCCACTTCAAACTTGCTGCCACCAAGAGTGGCATGCATCTAGAAGTTTCTCTAGAAAACCCGACTATCTCGTTTTTTTGCTTAAACCTGTTTTGTGCCACTGCGTTACATGAACCTAATGGAATAAAAGTGGTTAAATTAAGCCATCAGCAAGTGAAAACCTGAAGTGAACCTGAAATAAAAAAGGGAAGTAGATTTTTCTAAAGGTTTTTTCTAACAGTAGTCTCATGTTTAGAGAGTCATTTTCAGGATTTTCTATCAAGGACTAATATTCACAGCCAATGGTGCTAACGCCAGACACGGCCTGTCTGTATGTCATATACCACAAGGTATCACAAGTCACAGGAAATGAGAAAAGGGGGCACTGTGAGCACAAATATGCACCTGAGCACTATAAGATTCAGGTTTCATTTCCCCTTCCGGAATAAGCCCTCCTCCCTCTACATCAACTTCAGCTACACATCACTAGTTTGATTTTTTTCTTGGTAGGTTATAGCTCCAAATTCGGCCAAGTGCTCTCTAAAAAAAAACACTCTAGTATTTTCAAGCTTAGTTATTGGCATTTGAATGTCGACTGAGTGGCCATTGTAAACTACTGGAACAGACACAAAAACGTCTCTGTTGCTGTGGCCGCCCTGTAATGCAATAAAAAGAATCCCAGGAAGGAAAAAGAGAGAGTCTTTTCTGTCCTGACCTTTCCAGGGATGAGGGTCTGGGATTCCTGTTCCCTTTTATAGGCATCATTGTTGCTCTTCCAAAGAACACAGGAAAGATGCCAGCTTTAGTTTATGAACTCATTTTCTCCTCTTTTAGTTCATCTGAATGCTAGCCTGAAGAGAATTCTTTAGTTGTCTAGCTAACTTTTCAACTTTTCACTTTGACTTTAAAACTCAATAGGACAGCTGCATAATAAATATGTGTCTTCTCCAGACCCTGGTCTGTAATGTCTAGTATCATGGCCCAATGCCTGGTCCCTGAAACCAGTTTGTAACATTTTCACTGCCTTAAATTCATGTCTCCTGCTTGAAAGCCGAAAACTATTTACCTGCCTCAAAATTAGACAACCTGAAACTGAATCTGCCTCAATGACTTGTTCCTGACTGCTAGTCCCAAATCAGGTATCTAACTATAAAGTCTAACTAACCCACCCTGTAAAAGCTGAAACCACGCCTTTGGCAAATTTAGAAAAAATCCAGCAAATTGAGCCAAGAGGTGGGGTGATGAGGGGAGAGGGGAAGCGGGACAGAAGAAGCACTGTAGCTAACTTATAAACTTCATTGCTACATTTAGTGACCAGTGACATTTTATCAAAAAATTTATAAGTGACAAATCTAGCAACATTTTTTTATTTTTTTTTTTTGCGTTATCGGCGGCAACGCTCTGCAGCTCTGAGTGAGATAAAGTGTGACTGTGAGACGCTTTAATACCCAAACGCAGGGCCGTGTAATGTTTTAAACAAACAGCTTTGCCTAACAGAAGCCAACTATTTAGGCACCGTTCACCCAAAGGGGCCAGTACTGAGATTAGTTTAGGCAAAATATAGAAGAACTAAACAAATTTATGTACAAATGTAACAAAGATAGAACCCTTCGTAACGTATTTAGACAGTTTATCAACAACCAAAAGTGGATTTGCGGGTTTGTTACACTTTAACATCAGGTGCCCTGCTACACCCTCAAACTAGGACCCTGACAAACATTACGATACGAAGCCCAAACCGAGGTCCCAGTCTTAAAATCAGGAACCCAACTACCAACTCAAACCTAGTTTCCTCTGTAAGGTGTCACAATACCAGTTTCAAGGTTAAGATTCCAAGTAGGGTCTAAAATTAATGTTCGCAACTTTAAAGTGAACAAACTAAAGGTGATGCGTGATCATTTTTGAACTGCAGGCTGCAGAACTTGCTGGAATGTTTTGAGATCATGTCATGACACGTTGCTTTTTGAGATCCTTTTAACCTCCTGTGCTTCATCAGACAGCTCCTTTGTGGGGGGATTCGTATCTCTGCAGATGGGTAGTTACTTTTCACATAGGTCCTGGTTGATGAGCAGAAACAGAAGAAATCTGTAAGGGAACAGATGTTTTGTCACCACATCAGTTGATTATTGCGCCTTCATTTGGCATTGTAGAGCCTAGTATTACATCATGAAAAAGAAACAGCTATTGATATGTTCATGGCAGCTGAAAGCAATGTTATCTCCTCCTGATAATGACCGGAGAGTTACTACAACCATGAACATCATTTATCTCCGTGGAAACAGCTCAGTAAATGCTGATAATTGTCTGAGAGAGCCTTACTTTAGAGGAAGTGGCTCGTTAGAGATCTGGTTTGAAACTGTTGGTGTGTGTGTGTGTGGGTGTGTGTGTGCGTGTGTGTGTGTGTGTGGGGGGGGGGGGGTGTGTGCGTGCGTGCGTGCGTGCGCACGCGTGCGTGCGTGGTGCGTGCGTGCGTGCGTGCGTGCGTACGTGTGTGTCTATAGAGAGCCTGATTCTTTGAGCTCTTGACAACCAGTCACTCTGGCACCCTGGCTGCACTGTTCAGTGCAGTCAGACAATTGATCTGGCTGATCAATCTGTTCTGTTCAGGACGTCTGTTGCACCTGTTTTATATCGTAGCTACACAGCGCTAACTGATTGTCAAAACGAGCTAAGCCAGATGTATTAAGTAATACTCATGATGTTCCTTCAACTTGTCTGTGTTGGGGGAAAAACAGCTTCATTTTTCAAGGCTTGTGTCATACAAATGAAAGAACATAGTATTTTTGTGGCTGTGGTTCCATTTCCATTAGTCTCAAGTCAATGTTGATCAAGGACTTAAGAAAAAGAAGAGGATCTGGATCTGGGTGCGTTCTGTAAAGCATCAAGCACCTGTACAGACGCCCAAACAAAGCACAGGGTGGAGCGAATGCTTCCCTCCTGATTCAGATTTTTTTTTTTTTTTTTTTTTTTGCTTTTCCTCGATTTGACTTTTTAATACGCGAAAGCATCTTTGAAACATTACAGTAATAGCAACAAGACAAAAAAGTAAAAAAAAAAAAAAAAAGAGCCAAAATCTAAACTGGTAAGTTTAGTAAACTTTTTTTTTTTACCAATTTCTGCTGCATAAATGTATTGGATGTGATACATTAGAGGTTTCTGAGTTCTTGTTCAAAGGTTAAAATCTGATTCATAAAACAAACCCTTTTTTTTATTAAAATTACAAGTTACTTACAAGCAAAATAAATGTCTCTGAAATTTTAATGAAACCTTTATAACTTCAATAATATATAATATATAACTTAAATCTTAAAGGAAATATAACTTTCTGATTTAATGCCTTGAAATTGTCTTTAAAAACTCCTGCTCTTTCTGAAACTCCACCTTCAGGGAGTCATCACATCGCTGCTCTATTAACCTTTAACAACCTTTTACCGGCGTCTCACTGAGAAGCAGCTTGTATAATGAGCTCAGCAGGCACACACTTTCACCAGGTGTTTGCTAATTGCTGCTGGCTAGTCTGAAGGACAGACTCACAGCTAAGAGGAGGAGCTTCATTCCCAAAGGCGGGGCTGGGTCCACCCAGGCGTTTGGCACAGCTGAATGTTGCCATGGGAGATTAAAAGATTTTTCAAACATGCATGAAAGAATTCAGGCAACCCTCCAGGTATGTTTTTGATGAAGGAATAACATTATAACATGGTGTGAAACTCACAAAAATGGATTTAACATAATATTGCCCAATTAGTAGAAAGAAAAAGTAAATAGGTGGAGAGGGAATGGCAGCACAGTAGCTTCTATGGAGAGAAAAAAAACTGAGAAAACATGAAGTGAACAGTTGAAATATCAGCGAATAATGTCAACTGAAGAGTAGTAGGAGAAGAAAGTACCATAGAGAGGAAAAATGGTCGGTTTGTCTTCCACCAAACCTGTACAGAGACAGCTCAGGTTAGCCAAAACCACTGGAATCAGGCATGAGAGAGGCAGAGACAACAGAAAATAAGATTGGACATCAACGAGTAAACATGTCTCAAAAAAAAAAAAAAAGAAACCGAACACCTGATGGGTTGCGTATCTGTGGAATAACAAAAAAAAATTCCTGTTAAATAACAGAATGCCATAGTAAATACCACAATCCAGTTAAGTGCTCATTGCAAAAAGATCAGAGTAATATCAGCCAATGAAACCAGAACCAAACACGCCGACGTTGAGCAGAGATGGACAAAGATTCTGGTTAAAAGGTTAAATCCGATCAAGAACCGATCAACCAAATGGCCTGACGAGTGATGGGTGGGGGGCAGGAAGGGAATGGTTGTGAGGTTTGATCCTCAGCCCACATGTTGCCGTGTGTTCAGACCACAAATAAAACTCTTTGATTGTTACACTTGAAAGAGAGAGGAAACTGTATACAGAAATACTGCATGACTGCATGAACGGTTCCAACGAGCGAAAGTTTCTTGCGGTGTGAACACTGAGTAATGAGCCAGGCCAGGAAAGCCCTATGCTAATGTAGCATATTAAAGCATTTAGTATTCAGAAGAAAGTCACTTTTCAATCCACTTCACACAGTTTTTACTTGCTAAGCCACAAACATGAGAACATTTAGAAAATTTGCAATTTTCATTCACAAACAAACCACAGAACAATGCTCAAGTGCTTTTCTGCTTTTATTGATTTCTGGGACATCAGAGCGAGAAGTGGGCAAACACCTCACCGACTGCATGCTGCCTGGAACATAAGTTTCATTTCTTGTCAAAACCTAATATTTCCTTCACTTTCACTTCACCTAGACCACTCCCACCCATCCTCCACCAAGTACTAAACTCCATCTAATCTAAGTCATTTCCTCCACGGTGAGCGCGCCTTTTCTTTCTTTAGAAATAGATACAGTGCATCTGAGTATTTCAGCTGGGGCAGAAGAGAAACTGCACAGTGTTAAAGGCTCTCACACATTTCTCATGTGTTTCTCCACTGTGTGGATGGTTTTGCACCATAGTTTTTCTACAATGTAGATGTGGGTTAAAAAAAATCTAATTAATCACTCCATGTGGCTCCTAAACAATCATCATTGGGGAATATGATTTTTAAAACAATGTTGCATCTTAGAGTTTTTATCCAAAAAATTAAAACAGGGCTTCAGACTGTCTTAAAACAAAAAGGAAAATGGGGGAAAAAATGCATAAAAGTAACATTTTGTTCAGTTTGTTTCTAAGGGATATGCTGTGATTTGTGCTGGGACTTTTCAGATAATATGTTCAAAATTCTCTACTGAGCATCAAGTCTTCCACTAAAATAAAAACTACCTCAAGCAAACGTAAAAACATGTCTGGAAAACTGAGGGAATTTTTTTTTTTTAAATCCTCCATTTTTCATAATTCTTTCACATGCAAAACTTTGAAGAAGCCAGTTATGTTAATGGAAAGCCAAAGGCATGAATAAATGGGCGTTAAGGTGACTCGGTTTCCTGGAATCCATTTGACCACAGCAGGAGTTAACTGTTTCAGGGAATGTCATCTTTTCGTTTTACTCTTTGTCCAACAGGTTTTTCAACTTCTCTGAAGGGTATTTCCAGAAAACAATGTGTTTTTAACTGTGAAATCCGTGAGCTGGTTTTGAACATTGACAAGTTTCTGCTTGTCACATCAAAACAAAAACAGATCTCAGACTAAATGGCCAAGATCTCCTCTCAAACTACACTGAAGTTCCTGGACCTTTATCTTGCTTCACATTTGCTCTTTTGTCCCATTTAATTTTTGATTTTAGTTGTAAATCTAACTGAGATTAATTTTACTAATCTCAGTTTGTTTACATTAATGCTCTGGTTTGGAGTTGGACACTTGAATGTGTGTGATCCTGGAAAAAGCTGCATCTGTCCTGAAAAAAAAAAAATAAATCATTGCATTAGGCCTATCACTTTTTTTTCCTCATGAAATCACAAACACGAGTTTCAAAACCACACTTTCCGTCCCTCCTCCCATTTGTCACTTCCTTTGTCAGAATCTGTGCATGTATCATTGCTTTGTTAAAGCCACAATTTGTTAGAGCATTATTTTGACCATTGACAAATACCAGCTAATTATAGCAATGAGAAATGGAAAATTGCATGTAATAGCAACAATGTCTCAGAACTGAGAAATGTGCAGTGCTTTTGCCAGGTCCCAATTACTCACTGAAACTAAATATAACCACCATTTAAGTAAAGCACACGAACACATTTAAATTAGCCTGGCCACTACTTTCCAAAGCAAGTCCGCCCGATTCTCATCTCCCATCAGTGAGCTATCTGGGATTTCTTCCATTGTGGTTGATTTCTCCAGTAAAATTTCAACGGAGCCAATCAGCAAACAGAAGGAGAAGTTGTGAACAATGGCGAACAGTAGTGAGAATGGTTGTTAAAAGCTCAGGTAATTTCTGGTAACCTCCATTTCATCGAACTGGTGCATTTTGTACGCCACAGCCAAACGTTAGTGATAATGTAAAATCGCTAACGTTTGGTCAAACGGTAGCAATTTTACCAAACATTAAGGATTTTATCCAAAGTCTTTGGCCAAACATTAGAAACTTGGTAAAATTTCAAACTTGAACAGAGTTCAATCATTTCTCAACAACTGGCACTTTGTTTGGTACAGACCCTCTATGTGAGGTAAAGCATGCAACAATAGCTGGTTTTTACCAGGCTACCTCTTTGAATGAATGAAAAATTTAAGCTAAAAGCAGCTGACATCTTATAACTTCACAACGATCATTGAAAAGATGAACAACAAACCAAAAAACAAAACCAGAATGTCTTTGAACTTTGGTTTGCTGAAGCAACATAAATGTTACTGGCTGCACAAAAACGAAGACATGATGAATTAGTTTACACAAGGAGGAACTCATACACACTTTGCCATTTTACAACTCCAAACTTTAATGTTTTATTGGGATTGTAAGTGACAGCTCAACACAAATTTTTAAAGTAAATACTTAATGTCTTTATGGCTTATTTGAAATGTTTTTGAAACTTTTACGTGTTAAAGATATTCCTGAACAAACCGATCACTGGTTGACCTTAGTCAACCCCAATGGCTTGTGTTAAAACTTTGTTTCCCTGACAGCACAGAGAGACTCTGATGTCACATGAAGGACATGGATGTCTTACCCACCTGCAGGTCAAGTCACCCACCTGAAGAAAACAAAGAAACACTCCTGTGGAGCTTTCCCATAACAGTGTGTCAGACAATGTGCCTGGAAATCCCCTGACTGATCACAATGAAAGCAGCACGCTATAGAAGTGAGAGGCTTTAATGTTTGCAGCTTTTGTTGTGGGTAACGAGTCAAAATGCTAAGTGCTGTTGTCCCATTTTGTGAAAACGTCAGTATGCTAAAAAAAAATCAAATAACGTCCAATGAAATTAGTTTTTGCTTGTTAATTTCATCCCATTAAAAACATAAGCACAAAACGTACCAGAAGTAATCACAGCTGAGCCTGGATTATGTTTTTTAAAGTACAGACAGCAGTGAGAGTAAGTCATATTTTCATCAGTAATTAACCTTCTTTGGAAATTTTAACTTATTCTTATTGCTTTACCTCGACAATAGTTCCTCTACGTAATAATATATGGAAGGGTAAAAGTGTCACTGATTTATATTGTTACTTATAAAGAAGCGATAGGCTCATACCATTCAAATGATCTAAACAAAGTCATATACAAATAAAATACTGATAAGTTTCCACTGTCATATCTTATTTGTTTGTGTATATTCATGAACTTGCAGGATGTTAATCAATACTTTTTTTTTTTGTGTGTGTGTGTGTGTGGTTTTTTTTTTTTTTATTCTAGTTTCCACTAATCTGCCACAGCTCTGCTCTTTGATTTGTGGCCGCCTCATGCCTCTGTTATGTCTTATTTTTTTAGCAAGGAAGCTAATCAGTTTTGATTTGTATCTGGTTGGAAGCAAATGCAGGATAATACAGGAAGAAGAGGGACCACAACCCAAAGATATACAGATACAGCTTCAGTGGAATTACTTAAATCCAGACAGAAAAACAATTCAGAATCTGTGGACAAACCGTGGAGAAGACTGTGGCCAAAATTTGCAGCTGTAATTGCAGTGACAGACGGTTCTATGAAGTATCGACTCAAGTGGATTCAAATACAAATGTCTGCCACAGTTTGCATGATTTAATTTGAAATTATCTACGCAATTATGTATTACTTTGTGTTCTGTCAAATTAAGATTGACAAAAATGTGAAAAGGTCATAAACAGCTGCTGTGATGTTCACCATAAAGAAACGGTCTTCATTTTTTGTTCCACTTCTTTTTTCTTTTCTTTTTCTTTTTTTTTTTCCTCCAAATGACATTCCAAAAACACATGTTCTAACCACAACGGAAAACTCCATTTGTGGATAATTGAGAAGCTTCTAAGAGACCACAGCTGAACAGCGTGGCGGTCGCAACAACACCGGTTGCAGTAGATGGTGTCTGAGGAATTTCCTGAATGTGGGAAAGTCCTAATAGCAGCAAATTTATGTGCTTGTTTAACTGTTTTCCACAAGAGACAAAGAAATGCCTGAGAAAAAAAAAGTTGCCTTTTCGAAATCAGACAAGTAGCATTTGCAGATTTGCATAAAAAACAAAAACATAAGTACTCAACCCCAGACTCGACACTACAGCTTTGCTCCATTCTTCCATGTAAAACTGTTCAAGTTCTGTCAGGTTGCTGTAGCACCATTTGACTAAACCTTTGCTGAATTAGGTCAGTCGCTTTAAAGAAGGTAACTATTTATGCAAACACTTACTTTATGTTTCACATTTGTGTTTAATTGTTATTACTTTTGGAGACATTAAAAACTTTAACATTAAAGGGTTCTTTTGTGCATTTTTTTAATTAAAAGGCAAAACATGATTGATTTGTAAAATGAATGACAGTAAAGCATCCAAGTGGGTGAACACTGTTTGTAGGCAACGTAAATGTTTCCAGCTAAAAGGATCCAAGGCACGCTGTTTACAATCCTCAGGAGCAGAAATACGGGAAAAAGGTCAATAGTTCCTCAACTTCCCTTGAACAGTAATTTACAATGCCTAGCCTCTGCTCCTACACGTTTTCCTTTGGTAATGAAAATGGAAATGAAATCTCTTGATAATAATCAGGCTTCCACAGAGTCACTAACAAGCTGAAACGTGTCTAAAAGATAACACAGACAGGCCGCAGGAGAGCTCGCTTTCTGTGACATACAACAATGCGGCTGTACCTACGTCAAAAAGAAACTGAATCAAATTCTCACTGAGATTGGTTAGTCTAGTGGATGAACAGGGGATGTTAATTTTTTAATCCTGGAAATGTTCTTCAGGTGATAGAAGACTGACTTTGTAAATGTCTTTATGTGACTCTGAAGGTCCCAATCTGAGTCCATCACCACACCCAGATTTCTGGCCTGATCACTATTTTCTAGATGAAATAACTGAAGCTGTGTGTTGACTCCTGATTGTTCCTCGTCCAGGTCAAATGACAAATACTTCAGTTTCGTTTCTGTTCAGCAGGAGAAAGTTGGGTTCGGAGTCACCTGGTGATATTGTGATGTAGAGGTGTTTATCATCTGTGTAGTTATGATAGCTAATCTTACTTTTTGTTATAACCTGACCTGCAGCGATAGCATTTAGATGTTAAATAGGAGGGATCCCAGGATTGAGCCTTGGGGTACCCCACATGTGACTTCTGCTGAGTGTCACTGCTGGAGGTAGCACTCGTCTCTTGCTGCTCTGACTCGGAATAAGTTGCAATAGAGAATGGATGGATTGATTGTTGAATACTTTTTTTTCTGTATTTGTTGCATCAAGCATTGAAAGCTTTATCAAAATTTAAGGAGTTAAGTAAAAATGTCTAAATATAACCGGGTTATATTTGTACTTTGGTACACCAAATGTTTCTAAGATAGTTTTTGTTCTATCTTAGGAACACCAAGTGTTCCTTCTGTGCTACACCCAGGTCCATTTATCAGTTCTGACCAAACCTTCTCAGTGTCATTACGCAGAGAAATAATGAGATTTGGTATATAACACAGGCTTTAGTGTTGAAAATGATCACGTTACATGTTACAGAGTGACATTCACAGTCCAGCACTGAGCCCATTTAGCACATCTTAAGTAAAGCAACGATTGTAGTACAAGTTCTGTTCTCATTCTGCACCCTCTAAGGCAGTGGTGTCCGAAGTCGGTCCTGGAGGGTCGGCATCCTGCATGTTTTAGTTCTCTCCCTGGTTTAACATATCTGTATCCAATGATGACTCATTAGAAGGCCTAAGAAGAACACTGACGTGCTGAAAAGGTTCTTACTACCACCAGGGAGAGAACTAAAACATGGAGGATGCCGGACCTAGAGGACCGACTACTCTAAGGTGTCCTGGCCTGCCTTAATCAGATTTTGTTTATGTGTAACATAGAAGGTAAGGTAAGGTAAGGTAATTTTATTTATATAGCACATTTTCAGCAACAAGACAATACAAATTGCTTTACATGAATTCAAAGGAAATACAAACAAAATAACAAACCAAAGGAAAGAGCAAAAGAAGAAAAGAAATCTAATGTTGAGCTAGGTGTTCCTGTTCAGAGTTGCTAAAAAGTATCTTCTGGTCTAATTCCATTTCTGGGTTGGAAGAACAGGAGTCTAAAAAGAATCTAATAATGTTGATCCAAAGTATACAAACTAGATACTCCTACTCAGGGTTGGTAGATAAGTATGACTAAGTATCCACTGGTCTAATTCCTTTTCTGGGTTGGAAGAACAGGAGTCTAAAATATAGTTGCTAAGGTAGCTGACACCAGTCTTAAATGTTATGTTTATGTAAGCAAGCAGCAGTGTGCATGTGAGCAGATAGAAGTGATAGAGGAAAGATACAAAAAAATGACGTCCTATTAACAATACCTGGCTGTAGACACAAAGGGAAACCACTGTGATTTCTGTAAGCCTGTGTCTTTAAGTTTAGAAGCCCTAACCATATATTTCTTCTTTGGTGGTATTATTTTTGCTAACCGGCTCAGTAATACATTAAGAGAAGCAAGGCCAAACAAAATTTGACTTCACACTTGAAAAATGCAAATGCCCATTTCCATCCATCTTGTTGTTCAAAAATCTGTGGATAAAATTAGGATAAATACCATGTGTCAGAGAAGAAAAATTCTTGCAGTGTGCCGAGAATTTCCGCAAGACGTGTCGCTGACAGTTGTTCTTGATTGGTCACATAATTGTATTTCATTGTCTAGCCAGAAGCACCTTTCTACATGACGCATGTCAGAAAGCACAAGACCCTTTAATTGGGAATTTAATTGGGAATTTTTGATATAAGATTAGGATTATTTTAAGCGTTTTACCTAATTTGGATATTTTTGTTCAACTTAATTCATACCTAAACAAATCAGGAATACAATCAAGCAAGGTCTCCTTGAACAGTCTCTATGAGCTACAGGCTTCAGAAAGTCACTGAACATATTTAATATGGGCTGGGTTTTTCAGCAGCCAATGCATGAGTTGTGGCCATATGAGGTTCCCCATTGAGACATACAACACCGGAGCTATTTACGGGAAGGGACAGAGCAGGAGGTGCTCCTGAAGCCCTGTTTTCACTCAGTGGTGGCATCAGCCATTTTCTATGGCAAGGGCACTCAAATCCTGAATTAGATGGAAATTTTCCCACTGTGGGAAAATAAAGAAAATTTCATTGTTTTTGTTTCCTATTTTTTCTTATGGCCTTGTTTTAACTCCAAATGTTAATAACGTTTGGCTTTTTCTAAATGAAATTAAGGTACATTAAGTTGGACTCTAATGTAAAAAAAAGTAAAATGAAATAAAATTCTCATTTACCAAAATTCACTACTTTGTTGTGATCTATCACTGAAAATTCTGATTAAATACACCAAGGTTTGTGACTCCAGAGTGACAAAACAGGTCTGAAGCTTGTGGCAACATGTGGGCCTGTCGTCCTCTTGTTGAATCAAATGTTTTATGTAATTTCACAACGCCTTCATCAAAGTATGTCCACCATTCCATCAGCTGTTTTCCTTCCGGGTGTTTGTTGACACGCCTGAGTGTTGCTCCAATGCAGCTAATGATGCAAAATAGGTAGCAACCTTGTGGTAATGAGACAACTGTTAGTCACTTGATACTGACACAGTGACCTTGTTAACCCTTGAGAAGCAACTGCATCCCTAGAGCCGCCTTTTCCTGACGTGAAAAAAAAGAAAACAAACAACAAACATCTAATTGCTGAACACAATCAGAACAGGAAGTTGAGTTTCAATGCATTCACACATGCTTATGCCTGATTGTCAATGCATAGATGGAGGACATAAGGCACAGATTTATTTACTGGGTGAATATTATTTGGTTCAACACCTCTCCTCCTGACGTGAGCGCCACACATGCATGCCTCGCTAGAGTCTCAGTGTTTCCATTTCTGTGTCTGTAATAAGAGAACATCGCCATCAGCGTCAGAGTGACAAAAGGATCTCCTTTCAGTGCATCTCTCAAGTGAGCAAGGATTAGGAAAGGTGTGAAAGGATGAGAGGCTGACACACTGTTGAAGATAAATTAGGCCTTTTTTTATGCTTGTTTTGGATGAGCTGTATGGAAAGGAGAAATTTACATTTTCTCTCCGACTTATTTTTTTTTTTTTTTACCATTTATATTTTTCAACATTTTTTCTTAAACATTTTACTGATAAATCTATTATCAAAATCTTTTCTTTTATTTTCTTTTTTTAATAACTTACCTCTCTTTAACAAAACCAATCTGTTTCTACTTCAGGAAGCCGTGATTGATATAAAACCATGGCAACGAGACCTTCCCAAACGCTGGAAGCGGACTGCAGCGCAAGGATTTCTGGGTAAATACAACCAAAACAAACCCGCGAGCCAACTGCTAGCGGGAGAAACAGCTCGTGGTCTTTTATCAAAGACAAACGAGAAATCATACAACTGCTAAAATATAATGCTACTCCATTTTTGTTAACATTTCGAAAAATGTGAAGACACAAAATGTGTCTTCTTTGGAGGTTTTTCTGTCATTTCCTTCAGTGGTTCTTGGTGCAGCGCCACCACAGGCGAGGAGGGGAAGAGATTTTTTCAAAGGATTTTGTTCATTTGACTGCGCAAACCACACCGGCTAAATTTAATAAATGTTACTATTTTGATGCCACCAAGTCTATCAGACTAAGGTGTGAAAACACACTTCATCTTCTTTCTTTCCTCTTCCTTTCTCACTGTTTATCAGAACCACTCCGATTCTGAGCTTTGTTTTTTTTTTTCTCTCTCTCTCTCTCTGCACGAACCTTCATCCCTATTTTCATTACCGAAAATCTTTAGAATTACATATTGGAAGATTTTTTTAGGGTTGTTTCCTCTTTATGAAACAAAGTAGTTCCAACCAGACTTGAGATTCAAATTTCAAAACGTAAGCTTGCTTTCGGTAGAAATGATGACTTCAGCCAGGAAGTGAAGTTTCAGACAATTGTACACAGCAGTATTTCAAAACTAAAGTCATGTGAACTTCCCTCTTTGGATGACTGATCATATTCCATGACCAGTTGGGTAAAATGTGAGTGACACAGTGACTACCATTATTTTTATCCTTCTCAGTTTATGCTCACATGAACTGAAATGCCAAAACGAGAACGGTGCTTGAGTACACAAGCCTTCCTTTTATTAGTTCGCGGGTGAAACCCATTTAATTACACCCCCAGAGCATCTGCAGATATACAGTAATATTATAGTAATATCATACAGCCCTGCACTTTAGTATTCATACCTTTTAACAACAACACAAAGTTGTACATACAGTTGAGTTTAAAATACATCATTAAACAGATTCAGACATTTTTCCATGTACAGAAAATGAAAGGCTTTTCAGCTAAAGCAACTAAAAATGGAAATTAAAACCAGAGATATGGGGAAGAAATAAAAGATTACCAGTCAAATGGATCAAAGGATAGCCAAAATGAAAAACACTATGTCGATTATTAACTAGATTGTGCTCAAAGCATGTTTACATTTAACTGTGGGCACTGTAACAATTAGAAGAGGCCGATATAAAGCCAAGCTGTAGGGAAGATGACCCCAGAAAGTCAAATTATTGAAAAAAAAAAAAAACATCATTCAAACCTTAATAAAGCAGAAAACTTGAACTTGGTGGACTCAATGAAGCAGTTAATAGATTAACAACAACATCTAGTTTTAGTTTCAAAGGAAAGTTAAATCCTCAAGCTTTTTCCAATTTAAACAGTAAATGTCTCAGTTAAGACAATCCTATTTTTTCTTAACCTTATTTTACATTTTCCTCCATTTCTGTAGACTGATTTACAATTTTTTCAACAGGAATGTGAAAAGTTCCTGTTGAAAACATTTGGGAAACATGTATAATTTTGCCTTTACTTCTCAATTGTGCAAAAATTCACACAGGTTTGAGACTGTAAGGAGAAAAACGTCTAAAAGGTTCTAGGTAATTAACTTTACAAGGCACTGCAGGCTTGAATGTGAGAAACAGAATCAAGAAAATAAATGCTAGAAAGATCTTTATATAGTTTGCAATTCAGAAAAGGCGGAATAAAAGCAGATAAGTGACTCAAAATAAAAGTCTTAAGTGGGAGGGAAAGTCACATCAGGATAAATGCTTCAGTGAACAAGTGCTGTCGTCAGAGAAACGCAGGGGTTTTCTTTTCTCAAATCCCCAGGGATGAGGCGTTTCAGACGGAGAGCATTCCAGAGGGTCACGGCCGACACTGGAAGCTGCGTCACAGAAAGTTTTTCGGTTTGATGGGAGGAATGCAGAGCAGTCCCGCATAAGAAGACCTTCAGTTGACAGGACGTAACAGGGAGGAAGTTGGATAGAGCAGAAACAAGACTTTTACAAAAATCTTGATTTTTTTTCCCCCCCATCTCATCCAACGTCAAATCAGGCCTGATGTGGGTCTGTTTGGACGGCCACGAGTATTTAAAAAAAAAAATTTAATGCCAATAGGGGGAGAGAACTTTTTTAACATCTGATGATTTTTATTATTATTGTTTTAATTCAAAATCTTTAAACACCAGTTTATTTTTCTTCATCATATGCATTTCTTCTGTGGTCAAAAATAAGCCTAACCCCAAAGCTTTTCCATTGTTCCTCCAAATGGTCATCACATTTCATAAGCTCTCAGTACACTTCCTGAAACTAACCTCATTGCCTTCCGCTCTAATGCTTTTCATGTTACATTCAGAATAATGGCTTCTTCCTCACTGAGCAGTTTTTCAGTCAACGTACTGGACCCTTTTCACTGTAAATAAGAAGTCTATGTTCACAGCACATTTTGCTTTCATTCTGAAGTTGATACTCGGATCTCATACCAAAACCCACACATACCTGAGACACACAACCTGCCTCCTTCCTGCATGATGGTGTTGATACGTATTTTTAACATATGGCATGAATGAATCAAAAGCTCAGAAAGCAAAAACATCAGGACCTGAGTATCCCTCAAGCTGATAAAAAGTGTATTAGTCTTTAATTAAGCTTATTCTGATATAATCTCAGACACTGAGATTAAAAAAATATATAGTATCATGTTTTACCGTTTCTGTGGGTGTGTGAACATCTGGTTTCAGCTGCAAGTAGTAAGAAGTAAGGTCATATAGGGACTTTTATTTGAGAAGATTTTTTTTATCTCGCTCATGATCAACCCGGCAGTCAAGAGAAATACGTGTCGGAGATCAGTCTGAGAAATCACACTTCACAGCAACAGTAAACCTCGAGGGCTTTGAAAGAGAAATTAGTGTTGAGCTAATTTCTCTGAACTTTTTGTGACTTTTGTATAGTTTTATATCTCTAGACATGGTGCTTGTTTTGTATTCTTTGAGGCCTGCCGATTGGACTTTGATTGGTAGTGCTCCGAACACATGCTTCCATATATGGTAGATCATCAGATCTGCTTTTGATTGGCTGAGTTGTTGTTTCTGCCCTGTAGATCAGGGGTGCTCACACTTTATTATTACTTATAAAATGACCAAGTCAAAATGATCCACCTACTACAAAAATGTAAAAATATACATTTATCTATTAATATATTGAGAATTATTTACATGTACAATGTATGTTTATGTACCTTGTATAACTGCATGAGTTATACAAGGGACAACTCGTGCCTTGTATGAGTTGTACACAACACAAATACAGCTATGTAAATTTTTTGTCATTACCTGAGTTTACTCTGATGACTTGCACTGAATGGAATCAGCTAGGGATGCACAGTCCGGACAATAGCTGCTGCCAGCCAGCCTCAATCACATTTCCAAGTGATCATCAGTCATGGTGGAACGGTACTTTGATTCAATGATCTTCACTTGGAAAAAAGCTGACTCACACAAAATAAGTGGAGCCAGAAAATGCAGTAAAGGAGGAAGCACATTTCCTCGTGTTGGGGCACTTTGCCTCTGTGAGTAAGTTCCAGAACTATCTGTGAGCTCAGGACTTCAGCTCAATATCTGCTTGTAGTGTCAAAATTTCATCTTCCACTCTAGAAGAGTTCAGGTGAAACAGTGTTGAGATTGCACTGTCAAGTGTCAAGTTCTGGAAGTTTTCCAAATCATGGTGCTGCAGTTTGGAGGAGCGATGTCGCATTCAAGCAGCCAACCATTGAGGGTTCTCCATCCATTGTGATGGACACCAATTTGTACACCGGCAGCTGGGTTTTCTCAATAAAGTTTTTGAATGTTTGTAATATGTCTTCTGATAGACATATTACATAGATATATCTCGATCGATGTGTTGAGCACCCCTTCTGTAGATAAGCAGCTTTATTGTCATTGTACGAGTAAGAGTGTTTTCACGCCCGATAGTTCTGTAGGCTCGATTCAATTGGGAACCAAAGTTGCCACATTTGTTACATTTTCAGTTGGTGTGGCTCGTTTCGCATTGCACTGTGTCAAACGATACAAACCCTTTGAAAAACTTTTTTACGCCCTTGCCCGTGGTGGAGCTGCACCAAAAGGGAAACAACACAAAAGCCTCTGATGAAGACATAAGAGAGACTTCCTTCTTCACAAAATGTAATCAAAACCAGAGATTTTAGCAAATATAGGATTTCTCTTTTGTCTTTGGTCACCAGCCACTTTCTTCCATCATTGCTCACATGCACTACATTCTGCTTTCTGCTTTTGGTATCTGATCTGCTTGTCATTCACACACATTGGAACTAGTTCAACCAAACCGAAACCTAGGTTTTTTAGGCAGACCAGAATTTTTTTTATTTTATTTTTTTATTAGCATCAAAGTTCGGCTCTGACTTTCAAACAAATCAAACTATCTAGGCAAACAAACATGAGTTCAGTAAAAGCAGACTACACAGGACTGGTGTGAATGCACCCTAAGACTGTCGTAAAATAAAATTTTATTGGTAACAAACAGCAAAAATCTGTGGTACAAAAAAAAATTATTTTATTTAGGTTCTTTTGTGAACCTAAATAAAATGTATTTCCAATAGGAAGACAGAAAATATGTATTAAGTCAGGGCATTTATGCATCTGGTAAGGGGAGTGTTTCCCAACCCTGGTCCTCAAGCCCCATTTCCCTGCATGTAAGTGTTTCCCAGCGTCAACACACCTGGTTTCAGTTGAAGGCTGATTAACAGGTTTTTGCTGAACTGCAGTCATCTGAATCAGGTGCTTTAAAGCAGGTTAATATGCGTGGAGGACCAGGGCTGGGAAGCATGACTTTCCCTAGCCGTTGCTCACCGCATTCAGAGTGGCTGTTTTTGCAGACAGACCACAGCACGAGGAAAGCAGCTGCTCCCGTTTGTGCATGTCCTGTTCACCCTCATTCTTCCTGATGGAAGGCGTAGTGTAGTGAAAGAGTCCTGGGTGTGGAGGGTCTTTTCAAATGCGCTTGACCTGCCTGTCCTCAGTAGATGTCTTCAATCTTGATCAATGGGGATCTAATGACCCTCTGTGTTTGTATACGTTTGTTAGCTTTTCCACTGTAAAGATGCTGACGTCATTAAGCTGAAATGCGCCCACCTTAACAAAAGGCGGTAGATAACAGAGTGTGGGTCGTCTATTTTTAGAGTAATGTGATCCTATGATTTTACTGTGAACTGGAAAGGTTTGTTTTGTTTGTTTGTTTGTTTAAATGTAATACAGATAAAATTTCCAATTTTTTTCATCTCACATCCAATCTTTGATTTTAATCTTTTTGTTGTTGTTGTTGTTTACTTTCTTTTATAAAACCAAAATGACATATTGTAATTTTGTTCCAAAAGGGGCTTTTATTTCAGCCATACTTTCTGTGAGTTGTACGACTTAGTACTGGGGCCGCGGTATGAGAGTTTTTGCTTAATTACAAGATAGAGGGAACCGTTACAGGACGGTTTACTTTTGATCCCGATTTGCATGGAATCAAGAAATGAAGATTAATAAACAAATGGACAAAAAAATCAGGTCAGGAAAGTAGTGTTGCAGTTTTTGTTTTCATAATGGAAAACATTTTTCTCTCAAAAGTAACTGTTTTCTCAGCAAAGTGTGTCACAGTGTTCAGACTCCCACTGCCGTAATCATCAACTTTCTTTTTTCTGTTTTCGGAGCTAATGATTAACAGTTTAAGCAGCTCATGTTTTCTGCTACTTGTGTTGACCTTGGATGGAGACCTGCACAAACAGTCCAGCTTGACCGTTCAGTTTCGGTCCAGAAACATCACGTCCACTGACCAAAACTGAAACATTTTTCTTGTTTTATCATAGTCAAACTGATGTAATCCAAATATTGCTTTTTTTTCTCACATTGCTCTAACCTTTACCTTATCATGATTACTGGTCACAAAAGAAAAAAACCTCACCACTACAGATGAAGAAAGAACATCAGTCATTTTTATATTTCTAAAGTACGCCACAATTTATGATTCAGATAATTTCTCTGTCTACTGCTGTGCAAAAGAATCATAAGTTGGCCTATGTCATTGTACTGAAAGCAGATGAAGCAAAGGACCACACATGAAAAAGGGCACTTCTCTTTGTTACTGCTGTCAAAGACTGGAGATCACTGAATACCCTACAGACTTTATTCCGGTTTTTCTTGCGTTGCAGTGACCCACTTCGTAGTTCCTGTCCAGCTTTGCTGTTCTACATAACCGTAGTTCTGCTTCTGTAACTGCCTCGAATGTTTTCACCTGCTTCTTGTCAACTCGTACTGGTGTCATCTGAGGAGAATTCTTAAAATTTCTTGAATTTTGTTTTTTTTTCCACAACTTTACCTCAACATGAAATGCTGTACAGTAAGAAGCACTGTCTTTTTACTTCTCTGGTTTATGTCAGTTTACGCAAGCAGACTGTCAGTGGATTGCTGACAGTTGAGTGTCCATGTTAATAATAATAGTTAATATGAGATAGATAACATAGTAAAATGACCAGCGTGTTGAAAAGCTGTGACAAATCACAATAATAACGATATAAATAAGTTGCAGTCAAACACGTTTATGCTGCGTCTATGCATAATTTCTTTATCATCATAACGCGGTCTAGATTCATTGTTTGTTAAATTTGTATCATTTGATTACTAGAGGCGTATTTGGTTTTTGTTTCTGATTTTTGTTTTGTGCATCATCCAAACTAGACCTATTGTTTTGTTTCAGAAAGACTCAGTAAGTAAAAGAGAGCGGGTCGTCTTCCATTTTTAAGGTTAATAAGGGTTTTGGGGGGATTGGGAGTATTTTGACATGTTGGTCATTTTACTAGTAAATACTCCTTACAAGATGATGGTGGTATTCTCCATTAGGTTGTTTGCCAACTGCCATTAAACGGACATAGAAGAAGTGGATCCAATCACAGCAACGGGATCAACAAGAGCTAATGTGCCTCTCTGTCTTTGATCTTGAATTTTCATCTTTCAGTGTAAGTCTGTCTATTCAAACTTACATGGAGTGCTCTGACTTGGCTTATTATTATTATTATTATTATTATTATTATTGCTCACTTTTGTAGGATCTGGAGTCTTGACATCAATTTTTTTAGGCGCTTATTGAAACTTGTCTTTGCATTCTCTTGCCTCCTTTCCTGATTTAACCACCAACAAACAATAAAAGCTGCTTTTAGTGAGTCTCGTGTTTCAGAAAGCCATCTTGGAGGCTCTTTCTGGAAATCATCCCGGATAAACCAAGTTTTGAACATACTTAATCGATGGTCAGGTTTGTTTATGAGATTTTAGCACTGGATGTACAATGCTCCTTTCTTTTTGTCCAACCCACCCAAAGAAAACCTGCTAAAGCAGATTTTTTTGGTAACTCTCTGAAACCCAAGAAGATTTTAGATGGTCTGCAGTGTTGGGAGTTTATTTACTGTCACAACATGCTGCTACATTCTTTCTGCACTGCTTGATTAGTTGGGAATTAAACAGGGACAGATCACTGATCCTTCTTTTCTTCAAACATTGATACTTCAAAGCTTGCATAAGCTGCAAGGACAAAGCCTTGACACTGATGGAAATAGGGGTTTGGTAGGTACATTTTGGGTTCCAGAAGCACAAAATGGCTCCATCATTTTTTGGAGGTAGGATCAGGCCGTCTTAGAAAATTAGAACATGTAAACACATATGCACAAACCAGTCCCAAAGAAATGCTGGCTTGTGAGAGCGGAATGAACAAACGAGACGGCCAGGACCCAAAGTCACAGGACCCAAGGACATCACTGCCAGGATCTGAGCAAAGAGAACAAAGCTGCTATTGTTGCTTCAAGAGGAACTCCGGCAGACAAATAATTCCAGCAAGCATTTTCATCTGCAGGAACTGAAGCTGCAGAAGCTGTTTTTTTTTTCTTGTTTGTTTTTTGTGTTTTTGTTCTTCTTTAATGAAATTTATATGCCATCTTTTGGGAGGTACAGGTTAAGATACAGGTTTTATTTTTCTGCAGAACTATGTCAAACAAGAATGTAGGCAGTGGGCCCAGAAATCTGAACACATGCAGAGAACAAACTTTTCCAAAGTCCCAAAACTTTCTCTCATTTTCACACACTAAACCCACCCCCTCCCCCGCCTCAAACTTTATAGGCATTTATTGTCAAACACAAACAAGTCAATGACATCAAAGTCACATTTTTTTGCACATAAGTATGGGGTATATTTGAATTCAGCCTTTTAAAGTGTTCCAGGATTAGCTGAACATGTCGGCTTAAATATGTTGTCATTTTTCTGTTAGCTAAAAAATTGCTGAGTGTGATACACCAAAGCCAATAATTACTTCAAAAAATGTATATCTTTTCTTATTTTTTTAACCTATGGAGGTTGAAATTTGCTGCTCTCAGATGCTCCTCATCTACCCCAGTCTATCTCTGTGGATGAGTAAAGATGGCAAAAACATACCGCAGATAACTTCTGTTACCAAAAACTTGTCAAACTTTGTAAAATTCCCCCCAAAAAACAGGAATCCGTTTCCATCCTCTTCATAGTTCACTTCTGAACATAAGTGAGATAACCTCAGTCCCCTCAGTAACTGACTTGTGAAATAGTCAGATTTGTATTATGAGTGACAACTCTGTAACCATCTCTTCTCCAAACAAGCTCAATAACTGTTTACATCCCTGCTGGTATTTTGCACATCTCTGTCACTTTTATTTTTCAATATTGTAAATAGTCTGTTGTCTTTTAACACACAAATACACAAGCACATTTTGTACTTTACAAAGAAAAAAAAAACACTATCCTACTTCGCTGCGCATCGGAGTATGCCATTTCCTATAACTGCATTGTGGTTTTACGTTACAATCCTGTCCGTACTGTACAATATATTATGCTTCATTTTGTTTTTAAAATAGTTTCAATACTTTTTAATCTTTGTGTGAGCCTAGAACCTAAAATTTATTCATTTATACACTTGAATTTCCCCACTCTGGGACAATAAAGGCTATTTCTATTCTCTTCTTCTTTTTACACCATCAAAGGGGGGGAAAAAAACAACCTTTTTTTCTTTCCATTCATCCGTTCTTTTTGTGGGTTTACTATGAAAATGACAGGAAGTGCGCTATATAGCTGTGCTTGTGGTGGGCGGGTGGTTGGGTTTGACTCTAATGGTCTAGAAGGGCGGGGGGGAGGGGAGGTTCTGTTGCATCTCTTGCAGCTGGAGTCAGTAAGTTGTTGTGGCTTGGATGATTTAAATTGGGGAGCAGACACTTTAAAATTGAGTAAAACATCTATAAGACCATGTTTTCAGAGGAGGAGGAGGCATCGCTTTGTAAAACTCAAGAGTTTTTTGTCAAAGTTGCAAAAGGCTGATCTTTACCAGGTCACGTAGATGTCTTCGATGTGTGAATTATTGACCATTTTAGATTGCAGCTACTCTTTCCTGTTTAGCTCTGTTACATTTTTAGCCTTCAACTGTAGAAGTCATTTGCTTTCTGAGAAAACCCACAATTTAGTCCATTTACAGCAATCAAGCATTCTTCTAAACTGCACAGAGAAGTTATAAAACCATAGTTTAAGTTGTTCAGATCAAGGAGAATAAAATGTGATGCTGGGGTGTTTTTTAAGGGAATAATGCCAATTTTGTCAAGTCTACCCCAATAACTGAAAAACAATACACTAAGTGAGTTAGAAAAGAGATTAAAGAAGAATGCATTTAACTTGTTTAGAATATTAAATTACATATTCAGCACTGCAAAAACACAAAACCTTACCAAGTAATTTTGCTCTACTTTCTAGTGCAAATTTCTTAGTAGGCTTAAAATGAGACAAACCTGACTTACAAGGAACTTTTCAGCAAGATATAGAAACTTGACTTAAGTCGATGCTTATTTTTACTTGACATAAAAATTCTAGTTCCTTTGGCAGATAAATTTACATAAATGTAATTTTCAAGAGATTTTCCCCATGTTATAGTGAAATAATCTGCCAGTAAAACCAGTACTTTTTCATCAAAATTGAAGAATTATTGATTTAAAACAAGCTTATGTCTTGCTAAAAAGTTGCGTGTAAGTTAGTTTTGTCTCATTTTAAGTCTACTAAGATATTTGCACTAGAACGATTTTCTGTTTTTGTGTTTATGTAGTGAGCTTTTATAATGAGCTTTTATCTTAGATTGAACCAGACCAAATTGAAGAAAGTGACACAAATTTTTATTGGTTTCGAAATAAAGGAAGTGGCACCGTATTTGAAAAGGGCCTTGGTAAACAAGGCTGATGATAAAGATAAATGACATTAGGATACTATGTTTTTTCAGGTCAAAGTTTGAGCCCAGCCGGTGAAAAAGACCGCCATGCAGCGAAGGTTGAAAAGGCTACAGACGAGGAGGCGTTACGAAAACAAGAATGATAAAGATCGCAAAGGAAATCATCTTCTTGGGTAGTACCAAACAGCTCTTCTGCTGACAGACTGACGTTAGGCTGACTTGGGCGAAAAGAAAAATATATGCAAGTGTGGAGAAAACCTATAAGAGGAGAAGAAACACTGACACAAGCAGTTGAAGCCCATGTGGTGCCATGAGGAAAAAGTATTGGGGTACATCTGGGGTACACAGATGTCCCTGGACATCTGCTTTTTTTATTTATGATTATTATTATTAGCTCATGTTTCCAATAGCGTTTACCCATCACCTCAATTCTTCTAACCACACAGTACAACCCAATCTGCTTCGGAAGCTTATAAAAAGCCCCATTTTATCTTTCAACAGCTATATGTCATTCTCAGGAAATGAGCTCAATCTTTTCTAAAACACAGAACCGCGGGTGTGGTGAATCTTTCCATTCGTGCTTGGTGTCAGACATGCAAATTTTCTGTGAAATTTAACATTTTACGTTGTCATTGCACATTGTCACAAAAATGTTCTTCATAAACACGAGGTTATCTGGTGCAAACACACACACACATACATACACACACACATACACACGCACAAACACACACATACAAAAGCAAGGCTAACAGGCTAAAGGCACACTGAACAATAGATCAACAAGCAGCTATAGGTTACTGAGATAACATTCTAACCCATGAATATGCTTTGATCTAAACCCAACCCAATGTAGATCTGGCTCTATGGTTTGTTGTCTTACAAAAGTTAAGGTAAAACTTAACTTTTGTAGATTTTCTCCTACTAGTATTCTACCAGGATATGCCTTAATTGAGCTACATTCATCTTACCTTTGAGTTGGGCCAATTTCTGTGTCCCATTAAAAAGTAAAAGTAGCACTTGTTTCCTGGGGGAATTTGGTTTAAGCTAAAAGACATTTCTCTGAAAATAGCAAAAAAATAAATAAAAAAATAAAAAAAATCTGCCCAGAACAAAAGCAAAAATATGAAGAAAGCAAAAAGCCTGACAATCTACTGATTAAATCTTCTTAAAAGATAACAAGAAGCTCCCTGAAAGCAACATAAAAAGGATGGACAACTGAAGATGTTTGCACAGTTCGCAAGTGAAATTGCAAATTGTGAGGTCCTCTGTAGATTTCTGGCTTTGGTTGACTTGAATTGTTGCATTTTCTCCTCCTTGATGAGCTCAAGAAAACTTGCTTTTGAATTTTTTATGCTCTTCCACAGCAGTGTCTGGCTCTTTTCCCTTGAACTAATTGATTTATTATCCTATTAGCAAACAGATTGATATGAACGCAGTCTCTTAAGACAGAAGAAGAAGACTTCCTGTCTCGGTTCTTGAGAACAGCATGGCCTGAGCTTATTCTGAAAGACTGTAACAGCACGAATCAGATGGAAACATATTGTTTCAACCCAACACTGAAGTGGAGTCCAGGTTGCTGATAAAAAATGTGCTGTGGGATCATTCGACCGTTGAAGTTACACCACATTCACTTTCATGTTGCCATAACTCATTTTATGTAGTTTCCTCTTTCTCAGTCGATGTGGATATGTTACTGGAAGCTGTGGGTGTGTGGCAATGTGTGTTCCTGCCTTTGTCTAAGGGAGTGCTTCAGGACAGCCATGGCTGTTTGCTATAAGAGGCTTACTATGAGCATCTTGACATTAAAGTATTCTCAATGGGAATGTTGGAAACTGTCTTGATGATGTACAATGTTAGTTTTTCAACACACACAGCCAATGGCGGTTTCTGGTATAAGCGGCATGGGCAACCACCCAGGGTGTCATTTTGGGGGGGTGGGGTGACATGAGTGCTCCCCAGCGCCTTCTTTCCCTTTCCTTGGTTGTCAAATCAGGTTAGTGGTCAGCCAAACACTCAGAAATGTTCCCTCAAAAAGTAGTTAAACTTTTAGAGAAAGAGTCATAATGTGATTTCTACACTAAAAAGAGCCTGTTTCACTCCCTTGGCAGCATAGTGCAGGCTCTGAACACAAATAGTTGGATTTCATTTAGGGGTAGGGGTTATTATTTTGCTATTAAATCTAGTAAAAATAAGCTGAAGATGGCAAAAAAACAAATCCCTTGCAAGCGATACTATAAGTTTTCATTAATTTATCTTAATTTATCCATTCTTGGACTCCCAAGAATGGAATGATTAAACCCAATACAGGAGCAGCTGGGCAGCAGCAGCAGCTTCTCCGAGTGCCACTTTTTGCTCTGAGGACAGTCTTGAGCGATCGCACACACACACGAATAACAACGGCTCCAGGGCCACCTGATACCCCGCCTGGGACAAACGAAGCTGACACCTTACTTCTGGCCGTCTTTGGGGCTCTTCACACCTGCAGCTGTGGTCAACTTACAATCGTTGACCCGGTTAGGCATCCTCCTCTCTGTTCTGGTGACACTGTTTGGGCATCACATGCATGAAACCAAAACCAAGAGAATCGAAATTGCAAATGGTGAATTTGTTAATGCCTCATTCTTTACTTTTGGCCATCTCTCATGTCTTCATCTTGTTTTTTCATGTAATCTCACTGTTTATTTACCCTGGTACTTCTTCCACTTCTATAACTCTTTCTGTTGCTTTTTGACTTATATTCAAACTGTACCCACAGGGCCATGACCACATCGCATTTTACTCACAATGTCAATTTCCCTTGGAATGCGTTCAGAGTGTGTGACAGGTATTTCACCTTTTCTTCTTTATGAAATACCTATATGGACTTTTAGCCAAACAGTGGCCTCACCAAAACACTAATCTTATCATAATAAGATAGGAGAACTTCCAGTAAAGCCATTGAGAGTGAGCTTGTGCATTATAATTATACTCAGTGTGAATCAAAAGAGGTGGGGGCGTTCATTGTTTCAGTTTGTAGAGTTTACTTAGGCACATTGTTAGAAAGATGAAAAGCTTAAGGTATTCCACCCAGCAGATCGCTGAAGTCTCTGCCCTGTCATTAGCAACAAACGGCCAGAGAACTGGCCTCCTGCTGTTTTAAAATCCCACGACGCTCACTGGAAAACACGCACAAGAATACATCTCTACAGCACATTGACTCAAAACATTCCACATTTTATTATAGTCTTTCTTTTAACTAGCAAAAGCTCTGGATAGATTAATTTGCAATAAATATGGACGAATTTATTGTGGTTACGCTTTTGGAAATGTGGCCCAGAAGCAGGTCAATGATTTACAGTAAATCTACAACACAGGGGGAAATCAGCTTTGTGGTATCAAGGTCTGTGATGACCCAAGTCTAAGCAGATTTAGACTTTAGATAACAGATCTGTTCACAGATACAACTAAAAGTGAAACTGCTGGGGTAAACATAAATTAAATCAGTAATCTTGATTGCTTTATGTCCCACATAAACTAGTAATAGTTTTAAACCCAAATCTAAGCTTTGAGACCCACTGCCAGGGGTGAAAGTAGGCGGGTACGGTCGGGTACTGCGTACCCCTAAAAGATTTAGCTGGGGTACGCAGTACCTGTAAGAGAGGGGAGCGGCTGTTTGCTGTAAAAGAAAAATCAATGGGTTCACTGTGCAGCCGTGAGTGCATCCACTAATCAGCCGTGACTGATTAGTTTTTCAAGAACAATCTAAAACACGATTTAATCAGATAATAAATAGTTTTTTTTCCCCATTTCATATTGTTTCTGAACTGTTCTTGCTTTACTAGAGCGGGAAAGGTTTTGAGTCGATCTCGGCATTAGGTGACAAACTGAACGCCGCCAGGAGGCTGAGACCATCACGTCCTCCTCTGACTCATCAAAACGTTCGTAACTTTATTAAAGAACAACAGCAAAAAAAAAAATAAAATAAACCATCAACTAAACTTGTTCAAATTAATGATTCGACAACAATAATAGTCTCAGTAATTATTGTTTTTACAAATTGTTGCGCAATTCTGTGCGTTTCGGTTCCATTACCAAAATAACTAGCAGAGCAGGAGTTTAAAATTAACTAATCAACCACTGCTGTGTTCAGGAGAGCGCTTATTACTAACCGCAAAATAAATATAAAGCCTGAAAACCTAATGGCATAATGGACTGAATGTTACGTTTTTAACGTAGTCCCTGCTCGGCTCGAGGAGCTCGGCTCATGGCGGTTGCCATGGCAACGGGTGTGCTTAAGCGACAAAAAAAGACGGAGAGTAAAACTGCAAGTGGTTTTGAGCTGATCACCTGTTCGGGTTATTTTATCTTTGTTTACCTTTGTTGTGGCGCATCACAGCCGCTGTAGTTTCTGAACGTTCAAGAAACGTTCAACTTGGACTGCTTATCTCGTTCGTCTGTGACTATACGTCATTCACAAATCTGTTCCATTAAGTATTTAACAAACAAATGTCTTCTACCGCGATAATTATGTGAAATTAAATTAATTGTCTAGTATTAAAAAAAAATAGTTTGGTGCTCTCTGGCATCTTGCTTTGAGCTCAGAGTCTGAGAGGCTTTTCCTCTATCAAATTATTTTTTTTTCTATTTTTTGCCTCTTATTTAGTGGAAATATTGATGTTGATGATACTTAATGATAACCTTTTTCAACCTTTATAGCTCCACTGATGAGAATGAGGAACTAACATTCACAAATGACATTGAAATAAAATCCAGTCCAACGTCTGGTTTGAGGTGGTTCCTCTGGAACCTGTTGGAGGAAAAATATCCCAACTTCACAATATGTGCTTTTAACTTAACAGAGCTCTGTGGTTCCTCAGTATGAGAGTCAGGGTGAGGAGGCATCATGTTAGGAAGAGAAGTGGAAGCTGCAGGATTTTCAGAACAAAACCTGCCCCACCTCAGCAAGTCTTGCAGTGCATTTCAGAACGATAACACAGCTAAAGAATAGTAGAAATTAAGTATTTGGCCCTTTACCTCATGGTTTCATATTTGCTTTTTTTTTTTTTTTTTGATGATGTCTTTCAAGCATTTACCTACAGCCTGTACTGGAGAGGTTCTCAGCTATTCTTTGTTCTCAACAAAGATCTTCTGTATGGCCAAGAACATGAATTTGCTCCCTCAAGGTATCTCAAGAAATGTTTTCTAAACTGTTTTTATGCTTTTTATTTACTGTAACATTTTAACATTAGCTTCTGTTTGATAGAGAAGGTGATGTTGCCCTACAGCTGCTGCCAGTTCTCCTCCCTGCTCCGCCTTACACATTTGGGAGAAGAGTTTCAGACCCATCAACCTGGAAGTTCAGAAGAATTTATTGACATCCAGCCTGTAAGTCGAAATTCATCTCTGAATCATGCTCTAATTGTTTGCTGTTTAAATAATGGCATCACATTCAATAGTGAGGTTTTGTGTTAAACTAGAATCACTCTAAAATGAGTTTTCGAGAATGTAGAGCAATTCATAGCAAACTGTTCCAGCTAACCTTAAGCAGATCAGTTCAAGTGAGTTGGTATCTTGTACAAAGATGGCAGGAGGGAGACGATCAATAGAGAGAGTGTGATGTGGGAACTACTTCTGTCTGTCATGAGGAGGAAAAAGCTAAACAGGTATTCAAAGCACTAGATTACTGGTCTGTCTGCTTTTTGTCCTTCACCTGTGGTCAGATATATGAATCATAATATATAAAAACAACAAGATCCCAAACACAAAAGGCAAAGGGATTTCCTCCATATTGTGACTGAATTTATCCTGAGAAATAAGATCACACAGCTCAGAGACACTTTCAAGAGTTTGTGTTTGACATATTTATTCTTCAAGACATCAGGACATAGCTACTTAGCTTACACAATTTTGGTCTCCTGGTGACTCTTACAAGAATGTAAGAGGGGAAGTCATGGCTTAAAAATAGATTTCAAATACTTCATGAATCTAATAGGCTACTGACATAAGCAGCAAATCCACTTACTCTGACGCTCGTGATTATACAAAAGGTGTTTCAAGAATTGTATGTTATTGTTTGAAAATTGTTTTGACCTGTTTAGAACACTTCTGCTCATTCAGTTGTTGGCTCCTTAGCGATAAGTATGCTTTAACCGTGGGCCACCCAAGCTCCAGTGTGGTGGTGGTCAGTTGACTTTGAGTGACTGCACCTGGACAACAGTATTAAGTTTCAGTTGCTTCCCGAGGCCATAAAAATAAAAGTTCGCACGCGCCTGTGTATGTGCTCCTCCCATTCGTGCGCGCGAGCGCGCGCGGCCGTGAAAACTGAAAGTTGGTGAGCAGACGTTATCTAGCCGTTACCGATGCAGGCGAGCAGAGAGGAACAGGGAGACACAAAAAAGGGCAACAGACGACAGCGGAGAGACTTATGGATTAATTTTACCCCCCGCCATTTTTAGAAGACTTTTTGTAGATAAACAACGGCGGAAACCTGGTGAGTTAACCCGCATTGGTCGAGTTTTGCTCTTCTAAGCGTTGGGACTACTTCATAAAGAGTCTTAACGCCACTGACAGTAGTTTAGCTACCCTGTTTTTCACAGTTCAGCCTTTCAACGGAGCTACCGTAAGCAGAAGGTACTAAACCTATAAGCCAGATTAATGGTTATATATCAACACTGTTTTGCTATATTACTGCAACTTGGCAAAAGAAGAAACCTTGGAACACTGATTAGATGAAAATTTAAGTCACATTGTGAAAACATCTGACTTGGCTTCTAAAGTGTGGTGTAAAACGGGATCTAATTCTCTTTTGCCGCATTTCAAAGATTGAAAGATAAATTTAATCATCAAGCTCGACCTTTTTATTTATTTATTTATTTTTATAAATCCAAGAATTGAAGTTTCTATAATTTCATGAGTCATTTTGCGAGGTTTCTGTTTAGGAACACGTGTGTGTCATCTCTATAGTGACACTGTTGAGACAGAAATATAATCATGCTTGGCGAGCATCTTGAGTCCACTTTGCCTAGTATCTGTTTGTCATGAAATGAAGCCAGTTACCGTTAGAAGTTACTCGGTTATTGAGTAACAACCAACAGTGAAGACTGTGCATATAGAGCAACAAGCAAAAGGAATGCTGACAAAGACCATTTTTGTGGTTTTTCTGTAGGAAACCTTTGATAGATAGTTTGTAGATTTTGTGAATCTTTTTACGTTACTTGACATCATGAACTCTTTTACACTACTCCCAAATGTGTAATAGTGTATGCATCAGTTGCTTTTGTTAAAATTAGCTTAGTGGAAAACAAAACAATTTTTGTGAGCTCTTGGTCGTCACCCTTCTATGAAATATCATTTTATAGTACAAGTAATCATGTAATGTTTTTTTTATTCATTCAGTTTAGATACTTGGGTATAAACTTATTTCTCATAATACTTCATATTACCAAGTATCTTGGTAATATGAAATAACTTCCACATGGTTTGGGATTTCCAGGTTGCAGTTCTTTTTGTTGCATCATTTTATTTTTTACTAAGTCTTTATATAGTTTTGTACCACTATTTTGTTTTAGCAAAGAAATGCACAGTCGGTACTAGGATGTTGTGTATGAAAGGATTTGTTTGTTCATGTAAAATAGAAGCAGAAGGGGACAAAATTAGCGTTTAAAAAATGCTAAAGGGCAGAATATGTCCAGAGCAAGACATTTCTGTCTCCCAGATACTTTTTATCTTGTGAATCATTCTAGATTCTAAAATTGAACTTTCTTGACTTGTTTGTTAACCTGGAGCAGATCAAAGCTTAAAAAAAATATAGCCTTATTAAGGGATTGACTAACTATTTGTGGCCGGTTTGGAGAAAGTAGAAATCTGAGTATGTGAGATTAAATTTATTACTAGAAGTATTAGTTTCTGAAAGCACATGTTCTTTGTTTTGGTCAACTTTAAATGTTGGCCCTGAACTGGAACCTGTATACACTGATGGCACCTTGACAAAGGTCTTTTCAGAAATGCTCTTTCTAATACAGCTCACACTCAAGTACTTTATATTTTAGTTTAGAGAACTATTTTAGCTAGAAAAACAGTCTGACTTATGAAGCATTTTGTCAGCTGGAATAATATTTTATTATTCAACCTAATATCTTAGGTTGAATAATATTTGGCATAAGGCTAAATGCCAGCTTTTTTGCTGTACGGAGTTTGGATGACCTCTGTAGAAAATAAAATCCTTATCTAATCTTTAGTGGGTTTCCAGCTGAGGTGTAAAGTGTTTTAACTAAATGACACTGCTTACATAAGGCTGCCTTTTTCTATATCTTTATTTTTTAGATGTATAATTTCTCTTCTAATTTTAAGGTCATTATTTTCAGTCCTTCTTAAATGGGGAGTCTTGGTGATGCCCATGGGTGCTGCCAATTATATTGAAATCTCATTAGGTCTGTACTACATTTACTTTCTCATTAACACAGATATCCGTACTTCCCTGTTTTATACAAACTGCAGCATAATCTTTTTACTGCTAGTTAGTCAACTGCAATATATTTTCTTAAGCAATATGCATAGAAATGAATGATTATTTTAATCACAACTCTCTTCTATTTTTTTTATTTATTTATTTTTGCAACCATGACGTTTGATTCAGTTTTACAAAAGACACATTAGCACAAATAGCAAAGGTAGGTCAACTATTAATAATGCTGAGTGAGCTTTGCTCGACTTTGGTGCTTCAGATGCAAATTAACTGCAGGGTAGTTTAGAAATATCAATAGAAATGGTTCACATGTACTTTTAATTGTCCTGTAGAGCAGAGTATCAAATTGCCATCAAAATATCAGTCTGCAATATTGTCAACACAAAAGGACTTCTTGGATGTTATATTTGATGGCTTGTTTTAATTTAGTTTTTTTTTTTCTATACGCTGACAATTTATCTGTAGCTGCATTTCCATTACAGATGTATGCAAAACCTTGTCAATATTCCCCTAATGTCAACAATCACAAGGGAATAAGTTTGTTCATGTGACATCTTAAAAAAACATGCTGCACAATCATCATTGTCTTACCACTTCCTGTCTTTTTGTTGTGTCTACCAGAAGGGACATCTGGTGGTCACGTTACTCATGTGATGGACATAAAGTGTTTCCACAGCAGTTTTGTGAACTATGCTAATTTTGATACAGTCATGCTAGGGCAAAAAAATTTTATCAAAAGACTTCCGATTTTTTATTTATTTTTTTTTAAATTGGCATATTTCCTTTTAATCAAATCTATTTTCATAATTCAAATTTCTGCAATTTTATGGTCAACGGAAAAGCAGATGCTGATGCTAACTTATGATGCAAATTTCAGTCCCAATCACTGCAAATTCACTTTAACGCCATTAAGTTGCCAAGTCAAATTCATGCTTCATTTATACAACTTAACTTTTACTTGATTGTGACATAATGTGCTTTGAAAACTGGCATCATCACCCCATTAACGTGAAACCAAGGTAAATGTATTTTGGCATGCAGTAAAGATGTTGGTGTTTGATCAGGAAACAAATATCGTTTTGCTCATAGTTTAAAAAACGTGACTTGTTCATATGATGCACTGCATCATCCTGAATGAGCATGTGTCTTTGTGGCTAAAACATGCAGGATTTGACTGTTGTACTATGTTTGGGGAACTGAATGTATCATAACACACCCCTCTGTAGGGATGTTCCTTTAATTAAATGTTGACACCACCCAGAATGGTTGCAAAGACATTTTTTAAAGTTTACGTAACTCTGTCCTCTGTACTGGAGATAAAGTATGAGGAACTTCATGTAGATGTATGGTTTGCATATGTTGACAAAAGAGCAGTAAAATACAGTATATAGAATCTAACCAATAAATGGTTGTTGCATAATTGTAGCTATGTCTAGGCTCTTCCTCAGTCTGCTTCAGGCTTCCTGTTCTCAGTTCCTGAGGATGTGCATGGTCAGTTCAGCCAATAATAGCTCACAATGGCAATAATCTTGCAAGGCCCAACAGAGACATTGATTCTAAAGTAAATAGACAGCAAGCTACAGCAAAGAAACGTCAAATATTTACTGGAAGTGACAATCATGATGGTTGTTACAACAGTGTTTTACAACTCGATACACCTTTAGTGTAAAAAGCAGCTGTTACCATTCTGCTGTCCTGCTTGGCTGAAAGCATCGTTTGACTCCATGTTTTGGTTTCTGGTTTCACACAGAAGTTTGATTTGTTCTGTGCTTTTCATTCTTATTATCGTTCTAAAACAGTCGGGCTGCAAAATAGAAGCTGTCTTTTCCTTTTTTGGTAATGTGGTAGTAATATAATGTAATTTGCAATAACTACAGTGATGTTGAAGTGTTTGCCCCCTTACAGTTTTCTGTCTTTGCTTTTTTTGTCACTCTGAAATAGGGCTGTAATGATTCAAATCCTGTCTCTAACATGGACACTAAAGTTATAAATGTTTGGCCAAGGTGAGAGTTCATCAATTAAATTGACTGAAGATAATACATAAACTAAAAGCTGGAGTATAGACATTTTTTATGAGCGTATTTGTGAGCCTACCTCTTCATTATTAAATTGAACATAACTTCAGATTTTTGTAAAACATTTCTTCAGGTTAACTTAGAAAGTGAGCTATTATTGTTACAAGTAAATTTTCTAAGCTACAGAAAAGTTATTGTTAGGAATGCTCAAATGAAAATTGGACTGATGCTGATATCCGACAGTAACACTGCTGTTATGCTAGATTTACCAATATTTTATCTTATCAATATTTTTTTTCCGTTTACTCGATTAATCTATAGAATACTTGGCTACTAATATAGTTGTTTACAACAGCCCTACTCTGAAATGTTTTAGATAATCAAACATGATGAATATTGTAAAAAACATAACCGTAACCAGAGTAACTGCAAAAATCAGGTTTTTTAATATCATGAATAAAAATACAGAATTTATGGTCTATCAGAAAATCCTGCAGGAGAAAGTTCAACCATCAGTACATGTCGGTGTACACAGTCACACTTTCAATAGCAGGAGGAAAAATACTCTAAAGTACAGTAGTAAGGACATATCTGAATGACTAAAACAAAGTTTTGGAGTGGCTAAGCCAAAATCTGGACTTGGATATTGCACAAAGTATGACCATAGACGTGTCATTCAAACTCAGAAATCCTCCAACATGGCTTAGAGTGGGCAAAATGCCTTAAGACTTGAGTTATCACAAATTCTTGAGGTCAGTCATTGTTGTTAAGGATGACACCACACCATTAGGTTTCAGCTATTAAAAATTTCTTTCAGTAGAACTAGTTTGATCAGAAATATTCATTCAGTTTCCAATTTTGGAAAAATGAAGCTCACACCTCTGTTATGTGCTGCTGCTTTTCTTTTTCGGTTTGTTTTTATCTATTTAAACCTCGGTTAATTGATTTTGACTAATTTTGCTCGTGTTATCTCTGTTTTATTTGTAAAACAATGACTTGTGTTGACATGCCTGGTTTACCACTGTTTTAGGGTTAAATTGCGTTGAGGGCAAATAAGTGAGTCACAGCAAAGGGAGAGGCGACCTTCAGAGTGGGGAGTCAGTCACAAATATTTGTTGATAATGAGAAATTCCTTTCTATTTCAGGGTGATGTGCATTGAAGTGCCGTCATTGGTAACTGCATGTTTCTTTCATCACTATTTTGTGGTGTTGGATGCTCACCTAATTAGAACATCCTGTTACTTTGAAACAAATACAAAGAAGATGATTAAATGTAGAGGATGAAGTCAAATAGTTTCTAACCTAAACAGCTGTTCCTGTGTTTTGTGGCTTCCTGTCCAATAAAGACAAAGTGAATAAACATAGTAATTAATCCCACTTGTCTGATGAAAGCTAAAGCAGACATTTAGTTCTTTGTGAATACTGTTGTTTTACTGTAGATGTTTGTTAGCCAGACTCTATCACAGTTATCCCCTCTTCACTTGCAGCCTTCAGGCTATTTATGGAGCTCTTGACTTTGCACCATGTCACTATTATTCACTAAAACTAAAACTCTATCCTCTTCTGACCACTCCCGCTCCCAAGTAATGCTCAAAATACCTCTTAATTAGTCACAATCTCAATTAGGCATTTACATCATGCGTTTGTATAAGGGAAGGCAGGACTGGTAGTTTAAATAAATTAAAATTACTCTCAAGCAAATTCTCTCAGCTTTAGTTCTTTCTAATTTTGACTTGGATCATCTAATATTTTGATGTAAATAATGTAACAACTCAGTTTTGTTTTTGTTTTTTTATGCGACCAATTATAGTTTCTTTTTGCATTTAATTTTTAGACTTTCGGATATCCAAAGTTGTCAGCAGTGCTTCAGATTTAGAATTTTTCTCATATTTTGGTGACAATGTTGTTTTTTTTCCAACTCATGGCATTGGAGGATGTCAGTCTAAAGTTCAATGTGTAATTTTAGAAGTAGACCATTTGAAGTAAATCAATAAAATAAAAATGGATGCTCTTTAGATGAGTGATTTATAAAAAATAAATACAGAGTGAAAGAGAAAATCTGCTTGCTCAGGATACTGACACAATAAGCGAAGCTCTTTGTTTTCTACTTGGTTGTATGTAAATGAAGACACTTTGCTTACTTTTGCATGTTGTAACTTTAACGTCAGGTGTCTGTCCTTGGGCCATTTGCTTTTCTCTACGCAACTTTGCTGTACGCACAATGTTGAGAAGCATTTTATGATAATTGCTAGAAATGTTGGGAAGCATTTTATGATGTTAATTGCTAGAAAACAAAAATTACAAAAATAAATAGTGGCCATTATCAGAGAGCTGCTACTAGATATCCTCAAACAGGTATACTAGTCAGGGTTTCCCCCAGTGCATTATAAGCCTGGCGGCCTGCCATGCTTTACTAGCCCCGCCGCCAGGCTAAGCGTAGCTTGTTTACGTTTCTAGGAAAGGGGGGAAAAAAATCGGGGGGTTTTTGTTTGTTTGTTTGTTTGTTTGTTTGTCTTTAAAAGCCGGGCTACAAGCGTCTCTTTTGCTCTTAGCATTTCACTAGCAGAGTATATTTATTCCTAAATGATAGGTTTATAGTTTATGCATTTAAACCCGACAGCGCGGACCTATCACACAGCCGGCGCTTCCGCGCTTTGCCTCGCGCGCTGACGCTGCTTTTCCTCAGCGGGATCGCGTGCGCCTCCTTTCACTCAAACTGGACACAGGCTGACCTGTATGGATATTTACATCAACCTACCGTGAGAAATTATGATCCTTTGGAGAACTCTAGGTAAGAGTTTAAAACCTGCCGCATTAGCTCTGGTTGCGCAGCTCAATGTGAACCGCAGGAATAACTTGTAGTGATTTCAGAGACGCGTTGTGGAGCAGTGAGAATGATTTATCTTTGTGAACGAACAATTATATATAGGAGTGTTTGTGAATAACGTGCAGCGCTAAACTCATCATGCAGGTTCAGCCTGTTGAGGAGCTTTAATGCTCTCCTCAGAGTCACGCATCACGCAGATTTTATATAATTTTATTATTATTTTTCCGGTTACACGATGCATCAAACCATATCAAATGCGTCGTCTACTTAGAGTTAATGTACGCGGAGATCTGAGAAACTCGTCCCATAAACTCGACCAACCAGAATAGTCTCTGTGACACTTATTAAAAACTCAACAGACACGAAATGAAAGAGCTACTAAAGCTACATTAGCAGCACTGAATTAAATCTCCCATTTGTTGCGCATCTCTGCGTAGTGCAGCAGATTTAACTCATCATGCAGGGCCGGTCCAAGGCTATATGAGGCCTGGAGCGGAATCTGACTTAGGGGCCCCTTTAGTTCCTAAAAATATCAGTACCTCTAACAGCTTCTGTGTTAGATTTAGTGAAATATGGGAGAAGGGAGTAGTTTAATTGGTCAGTCTAAAAAGCAATAAGTTATAATCACAGGTTACTGAATTGGATTTGTAAATTCAAAGATTAAACTCACAGCATCAGATTGTTGCTATGGTAACAAAACAATTAACTATGAATATTGTTCTTTGAAGTTTTACAAAGTAAACTTGCCAGCTCCTTAAAATCTTGTATTTAAATGTTAAACAATTTTAAATAATTTAATTTATGTATGCCTAAACAATTGAATCAAATTTAACAGCATTGATAATCTCAATAAACAAGTGTTACATTTATGTATCTGTGGTCTGTTTTGAAATATTAGTGTTTATGGGGCCCCTGAAGCTCTTGGGGGCCTGAAGGAGCTGCTGACTTAATTTGGATTAAACAGAAGTGCATATTTGTTGTTTTTAGACTAGTTGTGGGTTTAAATAGCATTTCACTCAAGATCTTTTCCCCTAACATATAAATTACACAGTAATGCTTTTACATTTCCTGTCAACTTAACATCTTAATACAAAACACGGTGGACTGCCTCGACGCCCCGACCACCGGGCTTAGCAAGTTTTCTGGGGGAAACCCTGCTAGTTTTAAAAAAAGTTTAGACTTCTTTTTAATCGACATTGACGGTTTTGGGTGATTGGTGATCATTTTGGGTGATTGGTGATCGACTGATCCTTGCATGTGAAGCCAATTTTTATCCTCCGATCTCATTTACCTCAGCAAAGGTCTAAAAATCAACCAATTTGCTCTCCTGTGAGAGACATTTGACTGACAGGCCAGGTGATGTTTGCAGTTAACAATAGTCAACTTAGCGACTTTCATGCTATATTTAGCGACATTTCAGACAAAAAATTGGTATGGGCTAAAGTTAGTATCGGCAGGTCAAGCTTTTTAAAGATCAGTGATGGATGAGTGACCAAAAAACTGCATGGTTTTCAATGTTTAAAGTTAACTTACTTTCCATTTTTGCAGTCTTTTTCTTGTCAAATGAAAACAACTATTAGTTGCTTGTGTTGCACACTTCCACTTGATTTTGTTTATTTGCTAATAGCTTGAAAGAAATTTGCAAAAAAAAATTTGAATAGAGATCCAGCTACTAATCTCTGCTGTCAGGTACCTGGAGACAATGGCACACAACACATGGGAGAAACACAAAGTTAACTACAAACCGGAGCTTTGATGCCTATTCCCAGTTGGAGCTTGTTGTATATGGAGAAGATCTGCAGAGGCAGAGTTGAATATTAAACCAAAAAATGTTAACAATTTGAACCGTTTGCCCTCATGGTCAATAATTTCTCAAAAATTTCAGTGCAGTTGAAGTTGCATGACTGTTTAGTTCCTGTGGCTAGTTAGGCGTGCTTTATCTTCACTCTGCAAAAGCAGAACTTGTTCAGGCCTCAGAACTAGTGCTGCCTTATCTACAACCCTCATACAACGGTTGGTAGTATGAGCTTGTTTGCTTTAGTTTTTCTGTTTGTTTCCTTCACCTCGGTTTCTTAAAGATGCTTTTTTTGCTGTGATGCTGACAGGGACCCACGATAACCAAAAAACATGGCAAACTGAGATCTCAAATAACATTCTCTAGTGAGGGCAAACATATGTACCACCTGCTGTTGACATGAAATATTGCACACCAAGAACATGCAGCATTTTTCCCCTGAAAACTAGGGCACATGGTTGGCTGTTGCAAAATTAAGTTTTGCAACTTAACTTTACTTAAGCTACAAAAATTCAAAGGTGCATGAGGAGGAATCTGATTTCAGATTAATAGCGTTTGAGACCAGCCCACTCGTAGAGCAAGTAAAGCCCGGTCATGTAAACCTGAGCAATGAAATGTTTGAATCAAAGTCGGTCCTGCTGTTCATTTTTCCATTTCATACTTTTGACCTCAGACTAAAATTGAAAATATTTTTTTTTGTATCAGATTAAAAAAGAAATAATTTTTTTTTTTTTTTTTTTTTTTTTTTTTGTGGTTAACAATAGAAAATGGAGGAGAGAATGAATCACGGATTACCTACCTACTTAAAATACCTTTTTTTTTATCACAAATATGAGAACCTAGACTAAATTGAACTGTATGTAATTAAGTATGCAGCTATATTCATTATTAGATTAAATTTACCTTTTTCGTAAAGTGCACAGACTAAATTTAGTGTGAATAAGCGTTAAGTGAACTTCATTGTATTCATAGCTGCATCTCAGTGTTTGGGGTTTGTACTGTGGACATGCTTTAGAGAAAATGTCAGTTTGATCTAAAGATCCCAAATTGTTAGCAAAAATATACTGCAGATCTGCATGTATTAACATGTCTAAAGAAGTGAAACTCTGAAACAGCTCTACCCTTCAGTGAAAAAGTACGACTCTATGAACAATTGAAAATGAATGGGAACGTTTATTAGACCTGAGAAGTCTGCTCTCTGTTTTGAGAAGAGCACCTGAGACAGTTTCTATTAAATGCAGCAATCAATCTTTTCACTCCAATAACACGTTGTACAACATTACAAGTCGTGTCTGTTTCAGATTATGGATCTGCTGCGTAATGTAAGATTTTGATAGGTTTTCGTCTTCCTGCTGCCTGTATGTGCTGGCGAGCCATCGGGGTGTTTACCCACATATGGAGAGACATCTGCAGTATATTGATTTAATTTTGCATACAAGAAATCTGATTTTCAACAATTAAGATGGAAGATTAGAACAGCGTCTCCACCCAGAGAGAACATCCTGGGTAAAGCTGATTATGTTAAATGGAAATGATCAATGGCTATCTAATGCACCCTCCAGATTGGGATGGTCAAAAAATGGCCAATGCCTGCTAAGCCTGTCACAGTAAGCAATAAATCAATAAATAAATTAATCTATGACGAATCAAAACAAGTTCGATAATTTCCATTTGCACGATTGTTTTGTTTGTGTGTCTCTCTCTCTACCACCACGTCTTCAGACTGGTGGATTGATCCTAATTAGCCCCTTTCTCAAGGACAATTTTCTTTACAGACTTCATAATTAATTTATTTCTTGACCTGGTTGTTTTGTTTGTTTATTTTAGATATTTAAAAATGTCTTCCAGTTCCAGTGTTACATGTTCCTGAGAAATGATAGTTTATTGATCTTTGAGAGGGTGTACTTGCATTATTATACCATCATTGAAAAAAGTTTCAAAACATTATTTTTCATCGCAATAACTTCTGGGACAATTTATCGTCCAGCAAAATGTATTAGCCTAAGGCCCGCTTACAAATTCTATACTAACATACATTAAGGCTGAACTTAAAATGCAATCATTGACTTATAGTTTCATTAAAGAAGTACTTGATTATGTGACAAAAAAAAATTGTCACATGGGTCAAAAGTACTTCATTTGCCTTCATTTGAAAACATTTAGCCAAATATTAATACAGCAGTTAAAACCAGATTCGGTTCTGCCAAGGTGGTCTTTAAATTTTAAGTTGATTAGAAGTGGCACTAGTTACCATGTCAGTCGAAGGAAACGAGAAAGCTTGGAAAAGATTACCACCTTGTGTTGCGTATAACATTTTTGTAAGTAGAGTTTAATCTAAAAGTTGTAGATTTGTCCTAATTTATTTAATTCAATCTTGAATTGTGGTTTGGGGAGCCACACAAAATCAGGCCAGGGGCCACAAAAGGACCTCGGACTCCACTTTGAACACCGTCACTCTAAAGACCAACGCTGATAAACCATATCGTATTTTAATTCTGTCCGGAGACTTTGCTAAATCATATATGAATAGAATAAATGCAAAATAAGGTAGTTTTCAAAACTAATTTTATTTTGTTTGCGTTTTTGTTTTTAGGTTTAGTCCTCATCGTCCGGTCCTTCCCAACCTCCCTACCCGTTTTCCCCATTGGCTCTTGCTCCCAGAGGGTGGAGATAAGCATGGGGTAAGACAGCTGAGACTAAACGTCAAGACAACGCCTGCTGAAGAGGCACACTCACCTGCCCTGGTAAGATCACTCACTGTGTATGTTAATGCATCTCTTTGACAGAACAGGTGTCTTCTAAAGTTAATTTAAATCTGAACATTAATACCAGGAGGGAATTATTTACTGATAAAAGGGAAGCTCAGGTGTTTGCTCAGTGATGCTCAAAGACAAACAAGTCTTCAACCTGCCATTGTTCCCCGGTGCCCCGCACCCTGCACACACACAGGTGTGATGCCTGGTCTCTCTGAAGCTCCTGTCTGCATTCAAACTGATCGTAGCATGAAGTGATTTGTTGGTGACACGTCTATAAAACGACCACAAACAGGTGATTTTATTATCACCTGTTTTTGTTTAACCTGTGGCATAAAAGACAAACAATGAGGGGATTTTTTTTTGTTGTTGATTTTTACACCATCAATGGTTATCAATGGAAATAATTGTAAGAATTGATTATTTGACTTGTTTAGTTTCCTTTTAGAGCTTAAAATCCTGCTTAACAAGCAGCTGAAGCAGAAAACCTGTCCAGGAAGGTTGAACTGTAAATAATAAATTATTAGTCATGTAATTAGTCATGTAATTGACTAATATTTCTGCAGAATTTGTAATTGTTTAAAGAATTATAAATTCTTAGAAGAAGATTTGGTGATGCTGGTTTCAACAATGGTGTGACTATTTGACCTGAAGGAGTGGGAAGATTCTTGTTGGGAAGATTCCTCTAAAGCATGGTGCTTGGACCTAATATTAGCATTTTTTAAAATTCTTATTACTATTATTCATTTTTTTTTAAATTATGGTATTCTGCCAGATCCCATGGAGTTTTTTTTAATTATTATTATTTGTTGGGTGGGTGGGGGTGGGGGGGGGTTGGGACAAAAGACTGAACTGGAGAGCGTTATACAAATGTAGGCCATTTATGTAATTAAATATTGTCAGCTTTTCTTTTCAGTTTGCATCTATCTGATTTTTCTGTCACTCTAAATGAGTGTGACTGGTTGTTCTGGTCGATGACAGTCTTGATAATCATTTAATATGCTGATGATTCATTCATTCTACTGCTCTACAACGATGCTCCTCCAGAGTTGTAGAGCATGAAATACTTGGTTTGTATTAGTCATGGTGCCAGTTATGACTTTTTGATTAAACCATAAAATTGTTGTTGTGATTATTATAACTAAGGACAATCAGAAGATTAATTTTTCATCTTTTATCCATCAGAGCATTTGATGTGAAATACTTAACAATACTGTTTTAGGAAACATAGGAACAACAATTTTGTTCGTTTTATGATTATTTCTTTGACTACAGAGATGATTACATGTGGTGTTTTTTCTATGCACTTTTAAATAATGGGGACCAATTAGGGATGCAACTAGCAATTATTTTAGCAATTGATTATTTTGACATTTAATTGGATACAAAAAACTGGCATATTCTCCAGATTTTTCATTTAACCCAGGGGTCCCCAAACTACGGCCTGCGGGCCGGATCCGGCCCGCCACGTCGTTTGGTCCGGCCCCCTGAACAATGCCGGATCCGGCCCGCCTCCTCATACCAGAGAGCATTCAGTGTTTTTTTTTTTTCATGTATTGTATTTTCCGGTTTATATGTGGATTTTTCTTCAACCACCAGGGGGGTTCTTGAGATGTGAAACTAACTTTCCCTCAATGGAATATATACCAGTCAGTCCCAGTCACCGTTTCACTCACGGTTTTTTCCATTTGCATTCTGGGTAAAAATCTATCTAAAAGCGCGAATTTTTCGTCGTCCCCCCCCCACCCCCCCCCCGCTCGAAAGTTTCAAAGACAGAACAGCCTCCCCCCCCCCCCCCGTCGATAAGAATTTTCTAAGGTTTCTTTCTCCAAAAACCTAAGACCGGCCCCGACCACAGAAAGGAACAGCTATGTGGCCCTCGCAGGAAAAAGTTTGGGGACCCCTGATTTAACCACTTAAGCCTCATTTACACAATATTAGAAATATATCAAAATATGCAAATAAACAATTAAATTCCCTTTTTAAATTAGAATAAGAAACATTTTTGCCTATTTTTTTTACTGTGCACTTGACCATTTTTCTGAAATAAACTCAAATAAAAATGGACAAGGAGAGCAGTACACCTGTACTGTGTTCATTGCAGAGTTTCCTAATAAATAAATATTTTAAACTCCAAGAGTAATGAAGTGTGAAATTTAAAAGTATATTTGCACTTTGAGAAAAAGCTCATATTTTTCACTTTTTTTTTTTTTTGTTTTGTTTTGTTTTTAATGTGTTTTTAATTTCTAGCTTAGCTATGCTAAGCTAGAAACTATCTCTTGTTGGTAATCCAACAGCCTTGCTTTTATTAACAAGCCAACCTCCTCTCCCACTCATTTCCCTGAAGTCCTTGTGTCTGTGTGGGATGCACTCGACAGGAAAGCGCAATTATCCAGGAGGAAAAGACAGAAAAATGAGTCACCAGAAGAGAGCTTGTTTGTGCTTGTCTCTGTCGGTAATCTGATACCGATTAAACCCTTTTGTACATATTTTTCCTGTCTTATTATATTTGAGTGAAAATCAAGGGGAGAAGTGCCATGCAGAAAGATGGGCTGGATGAGGCACGAAGAGGAGAATGGAGAGAAAGCAGTGCACAGTTGTTGCTAGGAATCTGAGAGTGCAACATAATACACAGGCAGGAAGTATTCAGGCAGTGGGTCAGAAGATGGTGAACCCACTGGTACATTTTAATTGGTCCAACACTCTCCATTTAGTCTTTTTTAAATATTATTATTATTAAACTAGAGAGCAGTATGTGTATTTAAGATTACTGTATATTAAATGTAGCCCAGTTTTAGTTTAACTAATTTGAAAGATTAGGTTGCTATTTGTAGACTTCCTTCAGTTTCACTATTCTGAAGGTTTTCCAATAATGCCTTTTCTTCCAACAATATTGAAATATTTGCAGTTTTTCTTTCAGTCTGAAATGTGTTGAAGTTCCCATGGTCATGTTCATAACGACATTTTAAAAAATTCTGTAGTAGGGCTAAAATTAGTATTTCAATTATCAATTCATCATGACTAATCTCATTAATCAACTAACTTAGTAATTGATTAATCGTCAACAAATTGAGTAATTAATTAATTAATTGGAGCATACAGACTCAAAAATGTAATTTGCTGAAAGAACAAAGAAATGGTAATGAAGCCAAAACTATACAAAACACATTTTGTGTTTAAGATGTTTGTAAGTATTTTCATCTGGTTCAAATTTACTAAAATAAAAAAAAATCCTATATTATTGTATTTTGGACAATAAAATTGTTTTCCTATTTAAAATTGAACTTTTAATTTGATTGTATTTCTAATATTCAATAAAAAAAATTAAAAATATTTTTTAATTGGTTAAATGAAAAAAATTTAATCAGAATAATTTATTACTAAATTGTTCGGCACAGCCCTAGTTTGTAGTCCAAAAATCTGAAATGGTTAAATGACAGGTTTTTTTTTTGTGTATTTTTTATTATTATTTGTGTATAGCTTACATGCTTTCTTTCTGTCTTAGTTTGCATGACGGAGTCTGAATTCTAACCATTTTGGCCATTTTAAATATTTTGCTTCCATAAAGAGTTAATATTGCTCTCTGTGGAAATGCAGCAAGCACAAGATAAAACAAAACCTGCAGGAACTTTATTGCTGGATCGTCGCGATTCTCCCTTAATGACTTGAGCTGTGATTATTTTTAAGATAAATTACAAGAAAACTGACTGGTTTTTGCTTTACGCTGGACTGTTCCCTCCAGTCTTTGCATGTACGCCTGACCAGTTGTTCTCAAAAACGACTTTCTCTCTGGAAGGTGAGATGTGTGTAAACATCTTTGCAAGCCAAATGATCGGGGGGATAAGGAAGCATTAGGGGCTAAATGAACAGATAGTGTTAACTCACTTTTGGTTTAGTAAAACAGGTTTACACCACCCCACTAAAGTCTATTTGAGAAAGAAGCTAATGCTAGCGTAGCTCTAGAGAGCTTTCCGTTCGCCTTGATTGCCAAGCAGAAGAGCCACGATGTTGTTAAAATAAGCTACAGCTGAAACCAGAAGTTTACATCCAAAGAAAAAAAGTTTTTTTTTTTAATCTCACTGTCCAACCTATATCAAGAAAAGTTTGTTCTGATTTAACTTAAGTTAAATGACCAAAATAATTTTTGTTTGCCAATTGCCACAATAATGAGAGAATGTGAAATTTATATATTAATGTCAAAATCTAAAGCCTTAGCACTGTGTGACTTGGGTCAGATGTTTTGAGTTTCCTTCCACAAGCTTCTCTCAATAGTTTTCTGGAATTCTGTTTTCTTGTTTTTCATTATTGTGGCATTTTACAAATTGATATTATTTTAGTCATTCTGATCACAAACAATAGCAGTTTGGTAAAATCTAAGGATGTCTTTATTTGGAATATGTGACCTTCTGGTTTTAGCTGTAAATGAGCATTTCCTGTAAAGAAGTTTAGTAGTGAGTGTAAAAGCAACAAAAAGTCCCTGGTTAAATTTTTTTCTTCCAAACAAATCTGATGTAGTCTTTCATGACTTTCTGCATTACACAATCAACAAATGAGTGTTTCTGTGAAACTAATGTGCAATAAGGTGATTCTGAAGCATGGCAGCACTTTTACTCAGTTATATTCCACCAAACTGTGATAACATGGCCTTGGGACTGGATATTTCTGTCACAACAGCTGTTCTGACACTCTATTGTGATGCGTTAACACCAAACGCACCATGTGCATCAAAAATGCATCTGATGCTTCAAGGTCGACGCATGTTCACTTTTGGTGCATTTACACCAAAGACGTTTTGAGCATTGGGCACGTCTGGCTTATATTCAAAGTCTATGTGGAGCGTCGGACAAGTTGGATGCCCTCCAAATGGTTCAAATTGCCCTGCGCTAGACGCTTGAAAGGTGTCGCAACAGCCCTCAATGCGCCTCCACATAGACTTTGAATGTAAACCAGATGCACCTGACCCTCAACGCGTTTGGTGTGAACGCACCATTAGGCTGGGCTGGTCTCTATCTCATAGGTTCAGTAAGGGATAGGCAGGGTACACCCTTGATTCATCGCCAGTCCCTCACAGGTGCCAACAGAGACGAAGACCCAGCCGGCAAGCATTGTGATAATGTGCAGCTGTCTTTCTGCTTTCAGTTTATAGCGAACATGGAACCAGATGTGTCTTAATACCCCAAAAATAATTAACTGAATAAAAAAAGATATTTCCGTTTTAAAAAGGTCTTATGGAAAAAGTTGCCTGAATGCAATATTTCCGGTAAACAATGATGTTGTTTTGAGACCTTTTTCAAGTATCATGCAAGTTCACTCACTTAAAAATCTTTAAACTTTTATTATTTTGTTTTTTTAAGATTTATTGTACATTAGAGTACAAGGTACAGTGTATGTGTAAAAGAAACAGAAAATGTTGTGTTTTAATGAATGATTATTAACTGTGTGTGTGAGAGAGTGTATAAGCAATAATGGTGATACGAATGACATCAGCATGTGGAGCAATTAAACAAGTAATAATAATGACCAAAATAACAATAAATAAATTATCTGAGAGGTGGCTAAATGTACAATGGATCAATTAATAGTAAATAAATTATTTTTACCAGGTGGCTTTTGTTATATTTCATACTGGAACTGCATGGGATGGGAAGGAAAGAATAATGCAGGAAAAGGGAAAAAGAAGAGAGGAAAAAAGGGCAGGGCAAAAACAGCGATAATAATGCAAAAATCATGTTATTTATAGTATAAGTGAGGGATGAATTAATTTCACAAATGTTTTGTGTACAGAAGATCTACTTGTCATTTTGAAGAAATCTGTAAACTTAATTTTTTTAAAGAACAAAGAACAGGAAGATATTTTGAATAACCAAAGCAGAACTACTGCGACAGGCTAACGACTGCAGCCAGTCTACCATTTTTTTTTTCTTTTTTATTTATTTATTTTTTTGTAAATATGGTGTAACAATTGACTTTGTAGCTTCTAAACTGCTAAATATTAATTTTTTAAATTTTCAGGCACATATTGGCTTGTTTCCTGGAAGAGAACATATTTAGTTATGCTTCATATGACTTTAAATTCTGGAGAAGCAGTTTCGGAAGACGTGGTTTTCAAACCCCCAAGCTACCAGTCTTGTATTTAACCCTCCTAAAGTCTTTTGTCATGGTAGGATAGGGGAGGCTGGGGCGAGCGTAAGTCTGTCAGTTCCCAAAACCACATAAAAAAAAACCTTGTAAAACAGTAGAAATCTTGTGGGGTCCATCTAATTTCTTAAGACCCCAGGAGGGTTGTTGGGGTTGGAAGAGAAAATGTGTAGTTTGTACATTTTGCTTTCCCATCATGTGCCTTTTTATACATTGAAGTTGCTTACATTTTCTTCCTGAAACTAAACTGTTCTTTGATGTAAGTTTTCCCCAACTGATCACAGTTCTGTTCCTGTTTCTGTAGGTGGTGTCTTGTGGAAGACTGCCATGGCATTGCTGCGTTGGAACCTAAAGCTTATGGTGACACTGACGATGGTCAACCTCTTTATCTTCATCCTCATCTCGCGTAACAGCAGCACAGACAAAGATGGCCGTCGGAAGCCCACTGTTCCCACCGATCCATTCTGGACCAAGCTGGCCCCCAGAACCCCCTACTGGAACCGCCAGCAGCAGATCATGGACCTTCAGCACAATCCCATCATCACCTTGAACTCCAGCATTGCAGACTTGCCCGACTGGCTCAACGACACCAGTTTACCTTCCGATCCCTGCCAGCCCAACCTTGGGGTCAGAACTCAGGTTAAAGACTACAATTCTTTACCGAACCGCTTCAAGGACTTTCTGCTATTCATGCGCTGCCGGTCCTACCCCGTCCTCATGGACCAGCCGGACATCTGTAATGACCCCCCTTTCCTGCTCCTCGCCGTCAAGTCCCTGGCGCCGCACTTTGTCAGACGCCAGGCCATCCGCCAATCCTGGGGCTCGGCAGGCATCGTCGCCAACATGACGGTGGTCACCGTCTTCCTTCTGGGGAACGCCACAGCTGTTGACCACCACCCAGATCTGTCCGAGATGCTGCAATACGAGAGCCGACGACACAAAGACATAGTGCAGTGGGACTTTAGAGACTCCTTCTTTAACCTGACGGTCAAAGAGCTCCTCTTCTTGGAGTGGATCCAGACCCGTTGCCCTGGTGCCCGCTACATCTTCAAGGGTGACGATGATGTCTTTGTCAACACCTACCGTATCCTGGGCTTTCTCAAGGGCCTATCAGGACCCAAAGCCAGGGACCTGTTTGTGGGTGACGTGATCACCAACGCGGGGCCCCACCGGGACAAAAAGGTCAAGTACTTCATCCCAGAGAGCATGTACACCGGAACGTACCCGCCATACGCAGGAGGAGGGGGCTACCTTTACTCCGGAGACCTCGCCGCCCGCCTGCATAACGTCTCGCAACACGTGGTACTCTACCCCATCGACGACGTCTACACCGGGATGTGCCTCCGGAAGCTGGGGCTTGCGCCGGAAAAGCACAAAGGATTCCGGACCTTTAACATAGAGGAGAAGTACCGGTCGAACCCGTGCGCATACAAGAGCCTGATGCTGGTTCATCCCAGGACACCCCAGGAGATGATCCAGATCTGGTCCTGGCTCAATCGACCTGACATCACCTGCCAGTGATCAGACCGACGGGACCCAGTTGGCTCGGTTTGGCCCCGAAAAGTGACATGTTTTTTATCTTGAACAGGGTCATGACTTAAAAGTTGGCAGCTTTAATAAGACTATATAAAGCTGTGGGAGAGTAAGAAATTATTTCCTCGAGCTAATTCAGCAGGCTTAGCTTCTTTCAAAGTGAATGTCTTCAAAAATGGATATTTATGTCTGCTATTTATGAAAGCTTTATACTGCTTAAACACTGTCAACTCCACAATGGAGATTCTCAATGCTGTATTAATATAGAGAAAACCATGATAACATCATCCCTCTTGCTCTGATGGAAAGTTATAAGAAGTATTGGTGAAAAAAAGCACCAAACAACCGGGTTCACTGGCAAGAAAAGGCGATCCCAGGTAACACTTTGTAGTTTTTTTGTTTGTTTGTTTTTATTTCCTTGAGGCTTATAAACTGTGCTGCTATTCCTCCCTGAAGTATTTACATGCAACACTCCAAGCAGAGCTTCAGCATGACTTTTATTAGTATGTCTTTTTAAATGAGTCGCTTATCTGATCAGAAAGAGTGGTGTTGCAGAAATCCATAGCTGTTTCACATTGTCTGTAATAGAGATACTTTGCTTTGCTTTCACGTGTTTTTTTTTGTGGATATTGTGTTACAGCAGACTGGGTCTCTGGATAAAATGGTGGCCTGGTTCTGTTTCGCTCAGCAGGACGGAAGGTGAGCTGGAGAAATCCAAGGGTTAAAAAAAAAACCTGGATGTGAATTTTATTGAAGATTAGGTTTTTTTTTTATCATGAGTCGATAATCAGTGCTAAATCTTCCCACCAGAATGTCTGAGAAAACATCAAACGTTACGTTTCCATCCCATCACGAAGCTGATGCTGAAATGTTTACCAGTTGATTTTTTTTTATTTTTATGTTTTCTAAAATGATCCAGATTCATTTTAGGAGGAAACTATTATCAGCTTTATAGTTAGTGCTTTTTCCTGTTTAACGTGTCACTTTTCTTTTTAAGGAAAGCTGCATTTTGTCTTGATTATGTTCATTACAGCGATTATGAAAAGTAGAAGAAATGCACTCTGCACAAAATGTAAATGCATTTACAAGTGCTTTTCTCTGTTAGGATTCTGATAGAAAATGTCTGAAATGTCATTTTTAGTCTGAAGCTGATCCTATCTGGTCAAACCTCACATTATTTTCCGTTAAAGAAGCTCCCCCTGCTGGTCAGGGGGATAAACTCAGGCTTGTCAATGTTTTGTATGCAAACTGATGTCTCTAGGTTAGAAATGGTTTTATTTTTACTATCAGATTAGATATTCACTCTGTTGCTTCTTAGAATCCCCACCCATCCGTTGTCTGTGATTTGATTGTTTTTGTCTCTGTCTACTTTAAAATATTAAAACAACACTAAAATGAGCTAAAGAATCAACAGCCACTCAATTCATACTTTAAAAATAGTTTAAATACAAGTAAAAACACATTTTTATTTGTTGTTTTTTTAATCAGTAATTGGTTAAATTATCTCAGAACCGTTGGTGGCTACTTGACATGTTTACTTGGTGTCCTATTCATACATTTTAGCAAATTTCTTTGACTGTGTTCTGGGTTTTTTTTCACACTCTAGTTGGATTACATCTTGCTTTTTACCTTTTGTTGTGTAAAGCTTACTGTTGCCCTTCCTCAGATTCACCTCAGATAATCCACTTCAATGTTTCCAAACTAAGGCGTTTTCACATCATGCTTGCTTTTCTAAAACCCAACAGTTTTATACTTGTCACACAGTCGAAACAGCACATAAGTCCAAAATGATCACCAAACCAGATGTACTTGCACTGTATGTGTGAGGATGTTCTTCAGTTGCGTTAATTAAGCTTGTTTTAAGCAAATTATTTAATTTTCAATAAAGGTATTTTTTTTGTATGGTGATCTGTTATTTAAAATAAATAAATTGTTAATGTAAAACCTATGAAAGCTTCCTAACTAGTAAATCTTCTTCTGCTTTATAGCAAAACTTTAATAACACTTCAATAATTCAGCTCTTTGCCAAGTGCTTCCAAACTGTCCACTTGCTCTGTACCAGATTATTCGGCAGTCTGATTTCTACAAAATGACCCAAAAAAATTTACAGGGAGAAAAAATATAGACGACTACGGCTCCAGAGAACACTTATTTTCCAGCAAGACAATAACCCAGGTGAAACTACACAGAAATTGTTTCAGGACAACGTGGGTGTTCTGGAGTGGCTCAGTCAAAGCCCTCAATCCCATAGATAATTTTTAGCAGGACTTCAGCAGAATGGGACAAAATTATAGTCTCCAGATATGACTGAGACATATCCATTCTGGACAACTATATGCTGTTGTAGCTAAAAGTGAATCTAAATACTGACCTGAAGGAATTGATACTTGTATAATGACTTATTTTGTGGTACATGTCATTTTGTCATTAAAATGCATCTTAGTAAAAAAAATAAAAATAAAAACTGTAAAAATAACTTAATTTTGTTGATCAGGATGGATTTGTAAAGAGCACCATTCCTTGGATGCTCTTTGATGAATAGAGCATCAAAGGAATGGGTAAATTTTATAGGCACAGTTAGATGGCGCAAAGCTCCAACACTGCTTCACCAACACAGCAAATCTTTAGCTTATAAAAATCTTTTTTTAAAATTAATTTTGTAGATTTTTATGGTTTCTGGGTTTATTGCATTGTTTATGAGAACACGAACAAAATTGTAGCAAAATTGCTACAATTTTCTTCCAATTGTAGCAATAGCCTTTTTTTTTTTTTTCTTTTTTTTTTACAAAAACAATTGGTGTGATAGCAACTCTCTGCCAGCAGAGGGCAGCATTGTTCAAAGAATTGTTGAGAAATTACTGGAGATTTTTGTCGACACCCATTCTTCCTTACAGAGTCTGTGTCTTCAAGTGTAGTTTGTCGTTAGAAATTCAAATAAAGATCATAATCACAGTCTTCAAACAGGATGTGGGGTCTAGTTCGGTCTGTGTGTTTAGTTGAACTGATAAACATGCTGATCCTCCACTCTGGAGCTTTTGGATCAACACGGACACGAGAGGGATGACCATCGGTCACTGCCAGCAACAGATCTAATCAGAGCAGACAAGGGACTGGTGTATTTACTTATTTTAATAGCAAAGTTACACCATAGTCCAAATAAAAGAATAGGGAAAAGAAGGTTGCTGTTTTTTTAGCATTACATTTCTAAAAGTATTAAAAACTGTGTATTTATTTTCAATAAATACAGGCTATATCTGATTTTTAGTCAGGCATCTGCTGAGGCTTCGTCTTTGCGTGTATCCTCTGTCTCACATGGGGATAAAGGAAAGAGGAAACTGTTGGCAGGACAACCGTATCCCTAAGGCATGGGAATGAAAAACAGGGATATCCAAAGTGGGAGTTCCTCAGACAGAGATCCAAAAGTTAGATTTTTCTTTTTATGGAGAGCTGTTTCAATTGAGATGGATGGCATTTGATTTTTCTTTTTCAAAGATCTTGATGTGCCCTATCAGAGGCGCTGCCAAATAACTAAAGATCCTTGGATATGACATTATATTTTTCTTTGTTTCATGAAGTCTTTGAATTAATTTAAAATGGTAAAATACTATCCCTCTTGTTTCAAACTATCTAAATTATCTAGTACCGGAGGTGAGCTAATTCTATATATTTTTATTTTTCCGTTTTCCTCTTCCTCCATTTGGACTGATGAGTTGCATCCTGTCAGCTGAGATTTATCCTCAGGAAGATTTCAGCACCTTGTGTCTCGCATCCTGCAGTGATATCCTGTTGAACCCATAGAATAAATTTAGACAAGAACATTTCTGTCCCTGTACATCTGAGGACAGGGCTGTTTCTTTTTTATCGTAACCAGGGGCCGTCTGTTGCAGGTGATTATGAGTCAAGAAAATGAAGAGAGTCTTAAAAAGAGCACATTCAACCATATGAGGATCATTTTCCCTGCAGTCCCTGGAAGGTTGATGGTAGACAGTAAAACACTGCCTCTGTTTTATAGATATAGAAAATGATGTAGAAAATGTTCACGGAGAATGAAGAGTTTGACGTTGAGATCAAACCAGCATGAGTGACATTATGAGAGAGTACAAACAAATCTATCATCAGCGTAACAAGTGACATTAGCAGGCCGAACACAAGGAAATCCCTAAATTAATTAACTGAAAAGCAGAGGGCCCGACACCAAACTTTGAGGAACGCCGTATTGTTAATCCTTTGCGCTCTCTACAAACGATGTTTTTACGCCGCCGTCCAAGAGTAGTAACATTCCTTGAACCTTTTTATAAATTGCCATGTTGCATCTAGGCCTGTCACAATAAGCGAGAAATCAGTTCCTCGCATGATGAATTAGAAGAAACTCAATAATTTTCATTTGCTTGATTTATTGTTTTCTCTTTTCTCTCTCTCTTTTTACTAAAACCTGAGTGGTAAAAGTATCCAGTCTGGTTGTTTTGGTCTCAGCTAGCCCCTTTTTGGAAAGATAAGTTTGTCTACAGAGACTTCATAGTTCATTGTGTTTGTTCTGTCTGCTGTTTTCTTTATTTTTTATATTTGAAATGTCTTCCAGTTCCAGTCTTTAAATGTTTATTAGAATTTAAACGTTATTGATCCTTGAGAATGCGTTCTTGCATTATTGTGCCATTACTAAAAACTGGTCTAAAAACAATATTATTGTTTATCGCAATAGCGTCTGGGACAATTTATCGTCTAGCAAAATTTGTTATCATGACAGGCCATGATACATCCCAAGCTCCAATGGGTTTATTGGGATTTCATATGACTTTCCAATTAAAAAGCAGAGCATAATTTGGACATGGAAGGAAAACGGTGGCATAAACCAAGCAGAGGACACATTAAACATGCTTTGGATGACGTGAAACATGTAAATCCCAGAAAAAACCCACATCACCCTGAATACAGCAATCATTTTGAGGTTATGAGGCAAAGAGCAAAAACCTTTGAGTGGTATGAATACTCATGAAAGATGCTGTGACAAGACCCAAACGTTTACAGCAAAAAAAAAAACAAAAAAAAAAAATCTAAAAAATGTTGATGTGATTATGTGGTCACTCAACTTGAGAAGCCAGTAAATAATTTATGATTTTTGTCTTTGCAATTTCTGCAGACATCTTGGAGATAATCGGAGCAAAACCTCGGCCATTTAGACGGATGTTTGACTGAACTGCCGGCTTCATAATTTCTTATCTCTCAGTACGAGTCACAAAAACTTACCAGACGTTTCAACTGCGTTTAATAAGGAATGTTACCAATAAACAGACACTTCATGACTGGACGCAGAGACGTTAACACAAATAACCATCCTGGTCCCAGTTTACTCTCAGTGATGCAACTGCAGTGCACTTTGGTTTTCACAAAAACAAAATTTGCAGCTTTCCCACTCGAGGCTACGGAGGGAGGACGCTGCGCTCTGATTCTTTACATTCTTCAGGGAGAGCAGAAATGTGGAGGCGAGGGCATGAAAACACAGACAGATCAGAGGGGGGCACCAACACTGAGGGGAAAAATGAGCTGGAGGAAAAACAGAGGAGGCAAAAAACGGCCAACCAGGGAGAGACTGAGTGGAAAAGGAAGCAGAAGAACATTCTGCGAGAGAAATTATGTCAAGAGGAAAAAATTAATTGGTGGAAAACCTTTTACTTTTCAGACAACGCACTAGTTGTGCTTCTAGGTCACATTACTCACTCTGTCTGCTCAAGTGCCCAGACGGCTGCTCTGGTTCTGTTCGAGCTTTCTTCCTGTTAAAGGGGAGTTTTCCTTTTTGCTGTCTCTACCCGCATGCTCAGGAGTGAGCGCTGCAGGACGACTTGATGCCATCTGCTTGGTTTCCTTACACAACTTTTTAAAACTATTTGAATAACAAACTGAACTTGATGCACAGTTTGATAACTAGGATCAGTTAGAACGTCTGTATGACAGGATAGACAAGGTTCCTTGAATCACTATGTTTTGGAAATTGGCCCAATATCAATAAACTGAGTTGAATTACTTTCTAATAAATCCTCAAATATCAAGCAGGTCAGCTGTATATCTATCACCTTCTGGTAACATGTCCAAGATTATCCACATCACTTTCAATGATGAAACATATTGAACGTCAATCCCGTTTCTTCAGATGGAATACAACGGCTGCTGTTCTTCACGTTCCTGCCAGATGAAAAATACTGGCCGGTTCATCCCATATTTCGTACAGCCTTCCAGCTTAAATGTATTTCTTTTAAATCGCAAAAGACAAACTGTGTTCTGCCCCTCTTTTTTTTTCACTTTAAAAAAACAATAATCTGCAAACATCTGCTCAAACCTTCCCACAAAGCCTCCTGTGATCATGTTTAATGGTCGTTTTATTGGCCCCGACAGGAAAGACATTTGCAGCAGGTCCACGCATCAAACAGTTAAAAAATAAAAGGACCAATTCACAACCCGGTGCACACATTGTGCAGTCAGTATAAAAAAAAACACTGCAATGTGCAGTAATATGGACAGCAGAGTTTATAGCTTCTTGTTATCATGCATAAAAATAGCAGCTGGTGCAGCACAGGCTCTGAGTCTGTTGGTCTTTACTGCAGGCTCTTTACACCGAAGCTGCTTTTCATACTTCAACTACTAGGAAGTGTACTTGTTATCCTTTAGCTCTTATCTTAGTCGTTTATATATATCTATATTGAAAGTATTTCTTCTCTGTTTATTGTCCCCTTCATTCGTCTTCCTTCTTTCATTTCCCACTCAGATGTTCCTGGGTCGGCTGTGGTGAATTATCCCATGACTGGGTCAGATCCTAAGCAGCAGCAAACAGTTTTCCCTCCGTTCCCAGGAACAGAGCTGCCGGTTTAAAATTGAATACCTGGAAATACGTCCAGAAACCTCGTCACAGTCCCAGCATGTTATATTTGTCTGGTATCAAAGATCCAGAATCACCTGATTCTGCTGATTCTCTGTTTTCCTTCAGATTGCTGAGAGGAAAACCAGTTTTCTTCTCTTGTACTGAAAATTTTGTAACTAGGAATTTTGCAGTGTAGCAAATTTAGTGAACATCTTGTTTATTGTGCAAAAACAAATGAAAGGTTTCTCTAACGTTCTTTTGCTGCTGCTGCAGCAGCAGCAGTGCTTATTGGCTCATTCTATTTCACAATAAATATATATAACCGAAAATATGACATCAAAATATTCTTTACCTACAAAAGATGAAGTCAGTTTCAATGAATTTGCAAACTTATATGAAGCACTGTCAGTGGTGTCTGAATTACAAATAACATGTTTCAACAAACTGGGATAAAAATTCATATTTTCTCCTAATGGTTTTTATCTTGTCTTGACCTTACAAAACATAATAGATGTAAATTATGCTAATTGATAGAAGCTTAACTTAACTTGATGGTTAAAGATTAGTTTGAAAACGCTTGCTGTTAGAAAATAATGACAGCAAGCAAAAAGATCCTTTTTCCTTGGTGTTGAGAAGAAGTCGCTGGACGCTTGTGGTCCTAAACACCACATGAAATTAAAAGGAACCAAAAAATAAGTGTTCTTTCTTCGTCTCTGCTGCGTCTGCTTTCTTGTGAAACCCTTTTAGTACAGCTGAGGAGCTCTGAGGCAGCTTTGTTCGTGCTTTAAATTCACTTACAGCTCATCAGTCTGTTTAGGAAAGTAATGAATCAAATTACTCAGGCTGAATTACCCAGCAGGCCGCAGTTTGCCCAACATAATTGTGTTGTGCTCTGTCGTTTGCTGCACCCGGAGTGATTGACTGGGGACGCAAAGTATGGAGAAGAACTCTGAGCGGCTCACTCGGAGCCCGGGGTTGCAGGTTTTAGGTCAAACATGAAGTGTAGCAGTAAATGAAGTGAGGAAAAAAGGGAAACGCTGTTCTGCAGCTTTTTAGCCTCGTTTTGAGCTCAGCTGAAGGTAATGATCCGTGTCCCAAACGTTTTCTCATCTGACCAAATGTGGTTGTTGTGGTCCGTGGCTTTGAAACTTTGCAATTACACTTTTAAACTTACTGAAATTTTTTTTTTTTTTTTTTGTGAGAGGGTCACTCACTTCCCAGGAGGAAGTTCATCCCACTGTATGTTCAATCTGGTTAAAGATTCCTTCAAACCAAACAGCCAGAAGACTCTACAGCTTCGTTCTTCAAGAAACACGACGGCTAAGCCTCCCTGAAATACGCGCCTATTTGTTTTATTCATTTCAAATCAAATTTTATTTGTAGAGCAAAGGCATTTCAAAGTGCTTTACATCACAGCAAACGCAAAAACACAAAGTCATGCGACATAGAATCAACAATCAAAACATTTTTCTGTCCAGCCACTGCGAGACGTGCACTCAGGGAATGATTAACATGACAAGATGTTTGGCCTAAAACGGCATTTAAATTACATACGGAGTGTCTCAAAGTTTTCTTTCAATATAGAGAAAAAAAAATCATTAAATGGCATGTTTAAAGGTCCTGATTTTTAGAAAAAGTCAAAAGTTCAGAACAACGTTTAGCGAGCACATAGTTTTAAGTAATCATAAAGACAACTTGTAAGCAATATAGTTGACAGTTTTAGTCTGCAGTTGTTTGTAAATCTGAGCTTTAGGTGTGATTTAGAGGGAGGGGTGGAGCCTTTAACCCCCCTAATTATAGCTTGTCTTCCCTGAAGGCAGTAAAAATAAAGTTGTTGGGTATTTGTATGCATTCATTTGGATCAACAATAAATTTTCTGATTAGCGTACTCCCTCTTCAGCACATTTTGAGCAATTTTAAGGATGTCTCTTCTCACTGCTACACAGTCATATTCAAATATTATTAATTTTTACCACATTTATGTTATTTCTTTTTCCAAACTGTATTAAATTCATCTATTTCCTCAAAATTCTACACATAAATATGCCCCATTACGTCAATGTGGGCAAAAAAAAAAAAAAAAATCTCATGTCAAAGTTGATGGAAGCAGCTCAATTTTTAGCCACCTGGTTGTGAATAGTTACGCAACGCGATGTCTCGGTTTGCTATTTTTAATAAATTTGTGGGGAAAAGAAAAAAAGCTCAAACTTTTGTCCATGTTGCCATAATTTGTGTGCTGAATTTTGAGGAAAGAGAATAATGTCAATATGGCTGCAACATAAAGTGTGTGAAAAGTGAAGCACTGTGAATACGTTCTGGATCCACGATGTGTGACTTTGACTATGTTTTTTTTTTTTTTACCTTATATGGCCATGTTCAGTCGCTGGACCAGTCGCATTTATGTCACTTATGAAGTACTGCTAAACTAAGCATCGTCTCTCATTCTCCACTAGATAATTGTAAGGCGTTATTCACCAGTCTGACCAAATCGTTAAAATCTTCTCATCTCTGCAGCTCCTAAAATCCAGCTTAAAACTTGACCTTTGTTGAGCTGTTTGCTCTGTGTGCGTACACAACACTGTTGTCTTTGTTTTGGCTGGGGATCCTTTTCATGCCCAAATATTTTACGGACTCAAATATCGAGACTTTCCAAAGACAACGAGAAAGTCTGCCTCCACGGCAGCAACATAAAAATCCTTGAGCAATTATTCAGGAATTACCCACAAGATGCACATATTACACAGCGTCATGATGATCTGTAACTCCTCAGCCTTAAATGCGTTGATTGCAGCACTGCTCTGACCAAACGCATCACTACAATTATATCAAATTAACTTATAACATCTGTTTCTCCGTGGCTTTGGAATCCACTCAAAGTGCATGCAGTGACCCAGAGTCGATTAGCATCTGGTTCATATTCCGTCTGGTTGACTTTGTCCCTCCTGGATGTTTGTTTTTATTTATTTATTTTATTATTTTATTCATTTTCTGGTTGCAAGCTTTTTAAATGGCATTGGCGTCGACTCATCAACACCTAAAGTGATACTGTAGATAGTGACAGCCCTGGTCAGACAGAGTGACTTATTTCTCAGCAACATTTCTGCTGCGTTTATCTCAGCGTAAATCTTCAGGGAAATTGTTTTGTTTCCATGTCTGCGTATTTTAAGTGGCATCGTTTTCTGACGTATTCAAATTTCTCTGAATTAGTCAAACGGCTACACTTTGGCAAGTGTAAAGGTTTCAACCAGCTGAAATTGTTGGAGTATAATTTCAAACTGGATATTTTTCTCCTATTAGAAGCTAATTCATTGTCGTATCTTTTACACAAGTCCGTCCAAAATGGTTTTTCAAATTCAACTCAATTCAAATTCAAAAATACTTTATTGATCCCAAAGGGAAATGAAATAAACTGCATCTCACTGCTCTGGTGGGGATGGTGTTGTCCACATAGAAGTTTAATATATAATCAGACTCACACATTGATGTCCTCTAAAGGCTACAAATTGAGGGAATTTGTAACCTCAAATCCACCTCGTAGGGGTTCTTCAGCTTCTTGTGATCACTTCCTTGTCGCTATTTTTCTAACAGGTAATCTACTAAGAGGAAGTCATTTTTCCACTTGATCACAAGGGTTAAGATCTTCTCGCCACCTAGAGTTAAGAAACAACCTACACCTGCTGTTGGACTCTACTGCCTCTTTATCACAGCCACAAAAGCAACACCAAAACAGGAGGTTGTGGGCTATATCTCAACTGCTCTCCTCCCAGAGGCAGAAAGAAACAGCCGTAAGTAAGTTAACACGGGATATTTTACAAGCTGATCTGTGTGAAAACATACTCTATAAATCACTTCTGAGCTGCTGTTTTCCAAAGGAGTAAGGGGTTGCTGTGGGGTGTAGAAACATTCTCTCTGTCAACCACCGAAGGCCAAACTGAGGCCCTGGATCAGTTCATGTTATTACACCTGCAACCAATAAGAGGATCTCTAGCGTGGACTCTCTGCATGCTAGAGGTCGACCAGCGAGAACATGGGGCGTCCCGCTGCTCACGTCTCCCTGTTTACCACCGTCTCATCGCTTTATGTGAGAATTATTCTCTTCCTGGTCACTTCATGTGGCTTTTTCTTGCGTTTAAAGGGGATTTTTTTTGCTGCATCCGTTGATTTCAACATGGACTCACATCCTGGTTTAGGTAGCCAGGATGGAAAAGTAGAGCCGAATACAAAACTTCAGAGCAGAACTATTTCCTCAAATGTTTCTTCAACTGTTAAAAATCTGCAGGTTGTGCAAAAAAAAAAAAAAAAAAACGTTTGAGGTGTTGTTTATGCTACCGTAGACAAATCTGAATCTGAATTACATGCTAGCACAAATGCTACATGCAACATATAGACCTCACTGTGAAACATTCTGAGCTATTTTCTATGTTTTCAGAACTCTAGGAGTTCAGTCCATTACTGCACTGCTCTTAAGTAGTGCAGTAAAAAAATACATAAATACATAAACATCTGGCACTGGTCGCATTTGACACATGTGAAGTTTAACAACATATTTCAGCAAACAACATAAAATTAGGGCTGGCTGGGTGTTTTGTCAAATTGTTGGTAGGAAAACAAATAAAACTGAATCATCAGACAGCTTCAAATCTCGACACTCGTAGCACAACTGTCACGTTGCACAACTCTTGTGAAATGAGGGGGAAAAGAGGATTCTCGGGTGAAATGTTTGTTCTGATCCATCACTGCCTGCTGTCTGCCACCTGGACACTGCACTCGCAGCCTGGAATAAATGATGTCCCACTTTAGTGAGAAATGTATTTATCTAATTTTCCTTGCTTGGAAGGAGGATTGGACAAATACTTGACAAATACAAGTAACTTGACTTTGTTTCTGTCTCTCTCTGAGGGAATAACAATGTGTTAGCCATGTGTTAGGTTTTTACTCTGAACCCTCCAGACGACACAATGAGCCCAATTTTGGCTGTTATAAACTTTTGTCCTTCGGAACACTATTTTCTTCAGTGAGCAGACTAAGTCAAATCAGCAGAATGTTTGTTGCTCACATGGATAGTCCACTCTATACCCCCAGAAAAGTTGTAAACAAAGGGGACAGAGGCAGGACCATCACTACATGCAGCCACTGGCATCTTTAAACATGAACAATTAAGAATAAACAGCAGACAAACCTTGTAGTATTGGTGTTTACTGATGTTTTTGTTGTTGTTTTTTTCAGTTTACATGAATCTTGTACGTGTCTACTGTACTGAGGTGTCTGCAGACACATAATAGTCAATAGAGGTCAGTATCTTGAGTATATATTTTGAGCTTTACTTGACTTTCACTCCACTACATTTTCAAAGACACAAATTGACTCCACTACATTTCTAGGAAGCTTGTCATTACTCGTTCCTTTTAGGGTTAGTTTTGTCATTCACCGTTGCTGAAAGGTAATGGGTCACAATTACTTTTCAGCAATGTAATTGGAATTACCTTGTTGAACCTTCCTGTCCTCCTCACAAGAAGGGGAACCAATCACAGTCACTGCTCATGTAACCTGACTCACAAGTTTACACCTTGGATGGTTTTGGAAATACTTCATCCCGCTCAGTGTGGTGAGCTCTCCAGTACAGGGCCAGTCTGGTGACATTATTTGTTTTTACAAAAGAGGTATAGACTTTTTGTAACAGAGTGGTTCTACGTGTCAGAGTTACTGTGGTTTAATGACATTGTAAAATGCAGTACTTTTGATTAGTATTTTCAAAAAGTATTTGATTAGTATTTCAAAGCAGTATTTTCAAAAGTAAGTAAGCTCCATTGTGCAACTTTAATTTTTATTTTTTTATTTTTTGTTTATTTTTCTAAATTATCACTATGCCATGACAGTATAACACAAGACATGGTGCTGTTGTCATCTGGTCAAATACACTGCTCCCTCAGACATAACCAATCAGATCCAGGAGGCGGGTCTGCCAACCAACCCGGCCCGATAGCGAGTGGTGCATTTCTTGGTGGAGGAGATAAATCTTTTTCTCATAGATTAGCTGTCTCAAAAAACTTTTTTTTTTTGTAAAAGTGACATAATGCACCACTGCCTCCAAGTGATATTTTTCTAAAATAACAATAGGATTTTTAACAACTCTTCTCACCCACATAGGGTTAATACTATCTTAGTTATTATGACTGATTTTATTTCAGAATTTGCTGTTTAGTCAAAATTACCGTAAGCATCCATCCATTTTCTAACACACTTGTCCCCAGTGAGGTCAGGAGGGGTGCTGCCTATCTCCAGCGAAATGTTTCGGGCAAGAAGCGGGGTCACCCTGGACAGGTCGCCAGTCTGTCACAGTATCCTATCCTATAGACATTACTTTAAATGATAGTTAAAAAGAATTTTTAAGAACAGATAATTAAACCGATAATATTGCAGTAAACTGCAGACAATGTAAGCTTCTGCTTGTGAACTAAATATACTACAGTAGAGTTAATTATGTGCTTAACATAAAATTACATGCACTCTACCATGTCTTTCATGTTGATTTTGTTGTTATTGTTTTGTTTTCATTTCATTTCTCGGATGAAGTGATCTGTGGACCAGTGTAAGAACAGCGGTGGCATTGCTGCAGCTAAATGTGGATCCTAAATGAATTAAAATCATCTCAGCAAGCAACACGAGGACGTGGATGGGCTTAGACAGAGGCTGAGCTGAGCAGAACCTCAAAACAAAGTGATCAAAGTGGCAGATGGAGCCATGATTCACATTGTGGCTTTATGTGACACAATATAAAGAAATCCACTGAAAACACTAAAGAGAAACGATGATCAATATCTATATACCAAACGAGCTCTGAGGTGCTGCTTAATTACTTCTGGATGAGAACACTTTACTGACTTCATCCAGCCACTGCACTGTTAATTAACAGGCTATTATAGGGGGGAAGGAGGAAGTGTCTAATTTGCCAGAGTTCACAAGGAAACCATTCTGCTGGTCAATGAACAGAACGAATGGCTTTGAAATAGGCCCAAAACAACCATCCAGGGACTCATACAGGCTGTATTCAAATCCTGTGAATGGGAGTGAGTGAGGTAAGAGTCACAGAAGAGGAACCAGTCTGCTCTACATTCATCCAGATGATATAACTAATGATCCTGTAACGGCGAGCTGATTTTGTGCTTCCTGTCCAGTTCTCCTCCCCGCTCTCTTAACTTCCTCTAATGGGAAGTTTACAAAGTCCGGATTGGATTCAAATTTTAAAAAAAATTCAGACGGGGTCCCTTTTTTGCTATGAATGTTTGATGTTCAGCCCAGGAAAAAATAAAAACTCTGACCTAAGTCGCTTTAATCTGGAGTTCCTCAGGGCTCTTTGCTTGGCCCTGGAGTTTTTTGAAAATAGATGTGAATTTCAGATGGCCGAAAAAGAAGTAACATCAGCAGAAGACATGTACAAAAGTGACAATCAAACAGAGTCTCAGATATTTCAGAGTGTAAAAATCTGACCTGGGGTGTTACCTGCCTGAAAGACTTTTGCCCCCAAGTAAAACCACTTTAAGTTCTGTCTACTGAAGATGAAATACTGATTCCTCATAAGTGCTCTACACAACCTCAAAGATTCCCCCCATTACAGTTTTATTTTTAATTAGTTCAGATATAGAGGACTGTCCTTTATCTTTATTATCTTGTCATCTTTTCTCTGCATTCGGAATACAAAACAGACACTGAACCGTTTTCTGTAGCTTCGGTCCAAGACATTCAGGCCAGCCACTCTAAGCAGATGATGGGATTTTAATCTGCGAAAGCTTGAGCAAATATTTATTTTGTAACTGTTATAAGGCATAGCCGTCCACTCTGTCATCCAGCCCTGTTCCTTTCTTACTGTCAGCAATGCAGTGGAAATGTTAGGTATTGGTTTTCACTATCAGCAGCTAGCAGACGATATGTAATCAGCGCCCAGCCACCGTAAACAGGGGAAGGGATTCTTGAAACTTAGGATCATGGAGTAGTCTGTGCACAGTGAAGGCTCTCCCCTGGTTTAATGCGACTTTAATTTCAGGCCTATCTGATAACAGCTAAGTTGAGTGAAAATGGATAATTTACTTTTCCTGCTACTACATGCCTTAGCTAGCAAAGAAAAACATACGTGTAACGCTGATTTTTAAAAGGCACAAAGCAGAACAATCCTGGAAACGGCCTAAACATCTCCTTTGTCTCACGTTTTCAGTCACTAGTTAAGTGGTTTGATATGTTTCACACTTTATTATAGTCTATTTTATTTTTCTGTATTTTTCAAAATATGTTGACTACAAAAGCTGCAGCTCTATCTGGAATCAGTTATATTGTTTTTTTAATCCATTTTCGCTCAACTTAGCCGTTATCAGATCAGTTTGAAATTAAAGCCACATTAAACCAGGAGGAGGGTCGTCTTGATCTCTTCTGCAAGCTAGTAGAGATGTTAGAAAATGAACTAGCTAGTCCGTTGACTGGCTGTGAATCACGGCCGTATTTGACTAAGTCGTGGCATTAACGCTCAAATCAAAGAGGAATTTGCCTCTGCCTTCATTGATCTTTGAATGCAGTCATCCGTCTGAAAACATGGAGGCTTCCTGTAACAGATAGGAATCAAACACTCTACTATGACTCAGGAACTTCAAAACGAGAGGCTTTTATCTGGCAACTACAAGCATCTCGGTCATTTTTCCACATGGAGACGAGCTGAGATGGTTGAAGGAGCAAAAACAACAATCTAGTTTTAGAAATTAATAGTCAGTCGCTGCTTGAGACAGACATTGTATCCAAAATACAATATGTCTTGCATGAGTGTCCAAACCTCTTCAATGTTTTCACTTTAAACCCACAAACCGATGTATTTTATTTGGATTCTATGCCATCATAAAATCCAAATAAAAACCACCTGTCTGAATGAATGAATGAAACATGTCCTTTCTTTTATCCCCATTGGTGAAAAGCATGAGGCTTCTGCCTCTCTGTGCCCCTCTGAAGTGGTTCAGGCTCACTTGGCTTCTATCTAAAGGGCCATGCTTTGTCAACAGGTTGTTTCAAGTGGTCCAACTCAACACGTCAAGAGACTCTACGCTCAGAGAACTGGCCTCCGTCCTGGACAATGTGTTTTTGTTGGCTCACCACAAAGCTAGAGAGGCGCGCCATCGAGAAACAGAAGTTAGGTGTGAATCTCTCCTTGCATTCAGAGTTGGTGAAACACAAGACCACGCTTGGCAGAATTACGCCCTCAGAAAGATCCACAAACTCAAACCGTGTTTGCAAAAAAGCTGTGTTTAGTTTTGAATGCATTCTGTTGTGTGAAGATTTCTACTGGTTAAGCTTTTCACATTTTGTCATATGGCAAGAAACTTCAATGAATTTCACTGGGATTTATGTAATAGACAAACATACAATTAAAAAAAAAAAATAAAAAAAAAAGGGGAAGCAGGAGATTGACAGACGGATTGGCGCAGCGTCTGCAGTGAAGTGGGCGCTGTACCGGTCTGTCGTGGTGAAGAGAGAGCTGAGCCAAAAAGTGAAGCTCTTGATTTACCAGTCGATCTACCGTCCCTCATCTATGGTCATGACCAAAAGAACAAGGTCACAGATCCAAGCGGCCGAAATGAGTTTTCTCCGTTGGGTGTCTGGGCTCTCCTTTAGAGATAAGGTGAGAAACTCGGTCATCCAGGAGGGACTCAGAGTAGAGCCACTGCTCCTTCACGTCAAGAGGAGCCAGCTGAGGTGGCTCGGGCATCTGGTCAGGATGCCTCCTGGACAGCCTAAAAATGCAGAGTTGGTTGAGATACACCTGAAAAGTTTGTCATTCTGCAGTTTTTCCTTCAAAATACTTTTTGATGCTCTTCATCCTACTTCTTTCATATCACAATTATGTACAGCCTTATGTATTGGTCTAGCACACAACATTATACTAAAATACATAGAAGCTTGTGTTTGGAACGCTGTAAAACATCAGAACTGGACTCTCAACATGGGCTGATTTCTGGTAAAAGAAGAAAAAATTGTGAGGAAAAGACAAAAAAAAATACTGTGAAAGTTTTACAGCACTAGTTCATGACAGAAGACATGACCTGATTTGAACACAGGGGATCTAGTAATCATTAACTGTAGTTGAAGTCCAATGTTCTCTCAGAGATTCTTGCTTCAACTTGGGATCAACATTTGTTCAGACTTTTTCTAGAAAAGCGAAAACGTGGACCGACAGGCGTTATTGGGAGAACTTCAACATAAAACAAATTGCCAACTGATAAGGACGAGTGTGTATAAGCCTCGTTTTCTTACCAATAGAGTAATTTAAACGTCTAAATAAAAGAGAAAATCTGTTTACCTCCCTTTCTCTTAATAAGATGCTCATTCTTCTCCATCAGGCCTTCCAGCCCCCGGTGTTACTTCTGAAATGAGGCCTTGGCTGAGATGTGGGCAGACACACAAAGCGTCATTTAGCACCGGGTCATTTGTCACATCAAAGCATTCCATGATGCACGGAGGGAGTCCCCCTGTAATCTGCCGGGGCTGAAATGTAAACTGGCAATGGGAAGCAGCAGGACCAGCAGAGCCCCTGCTGTCAAATCCGCTCTGACCCTAAACTGCTTAATTGTTAGCAAAGTCATGTGTGAATAAAGGCTGATCCAAAATACGGCTTCCTGTCAAGAGCATTTTGCCGCAAACACTCAAAACCTGGTACACAATAGCATTGAATTCCTTACAAATACAATAATGATGCTAAACATTCCACAAAATTTAGCTATTAGAGTTATTGTTACTGTGTATTTTGGTTGTCTGTATTTGGGACAAATCTTGACCTGAAATGCTTTAAGTAATATACATTTAAAATATATATATATATTTTTTTTTTCAGAACAAATGCTCACATGAGCCATGTCTTATCTGAGTTGGCTGATTTCAGGTTCTACTGATACCTTTTTAAATCTCCTACCAGTCCAATAAACTCCTGTTTCTGAAGGCGTTTCACTTCAACAGCCTATTTTGATCATTTTAAGTGGTGATAAATGTTGAAGTGTCCTAATTTATTCCTTACATTAAGCTGCTTCTTTTTTTTTTTCAAATTAAATTTTACAGAAAATTAAAAAAAGTTATTCAGCTTTTTTCATCTCTTTAGATTGTTTGAATTTTCCCACTACTGTTAAAACTGACATTATGTGTCTGTATGTGTAAATACGTTAGAAAATCGCAGGCTGTCTTACTGTGAGTTAACATATTCACATGACTGCACATTTAGTTTTTAGTGTGATCATAAATAAAAACAGGAAACAGAAATCCAGCGTCTCATATGATGCTTGTTACCCCAGGCAACAAATACACGGATAAGAAATCCATTTCCTGTTATTGTGCCTGAATCTTCTTTTGAGATTAAATGAATCTGACTCATATTATATTTCCCTCAGCAATCCTGGCCTCAGACATGCATCTTCTTTTGCTCTCCATTTACAAGGCTGTGGTTGTTGAGAGTGGCTGAGTGAAGTTCTGTGCCGTGTGTGTGTGTGCGTGTGTGTGTTTGGAGAGACAGGAAGGAGTATTGATTTCTGATGGATGGGGAGTGTTCCCTTTCCTCCCAATATGGGAAACAAAACCTCCCAGCATGCAGAATTATAAGGTTAATACCCACTTATTAATGAGACCGATTCAGGAAATGGAAGTCTCCTCTTCACTTAAACTGCTTAGATCAGCTATTCTATCTCAACTAGCGTGTTCTTTCTACTTGCGGTAGCAGACACCAAGTAAAATGTTCAACACAAAACTTAGGACTTAATTCAATACTCAGAAACACAAATATATTTGTTTTAAAACAATCTTCAATAGAAATTACATCAATTTGGCAGGTAGAAAAAATGCGTGTCCATGCCATAAGCGTACTAAGCTGCAGCGTAGGGCCACCAGGCCAGCAGGGGGCACCAAAAAGACCTTGAATTTTCTCTCCCCCACCTCCAAAAAAAATAAAAAATAAAAAAATAAAAAATTTTTTTTAAAGCTTTATAAATGAAAAGTAAATGAAAGTAAACAAATAAAGAATGCAATTACTTTTAAACTTGTTTTGGATTTCAAATATTTCTATTAACTAACCTAGATTTTTTTCAACACACTTTAGGTAAAACTTCCTGTGTCTACACAGGTTGGACATGCTAAGACACAATAATAATAATAAAACATATAATAAAGCTTTTGGAGTGGCTGAGTCAAAGTCTGGCTTTAATTTTGATTGACTTTTTGTGGCATGACCAGGAAAGCTCTATCATTCTACAACATAAAATTCCAATGTGGGTGAATGAAAAGAATCTTGCAAAAAAAGAGTGGATCAAACTCCCCCATTAACGGTTGTGTCAAGGACTGCACAATATACTAAGTTTAGGTTTTCACAAATGCTAGGTTTGATCAAATATTTTCCTTTTAATAAATAAAATCACATTTTGATAACAGTTGAGTAATGGGGCTGTAATCCATAAGGGTGGCCCCAAATTCCCTCGGCCCCTTCTTTCGTGGCGCCACTGCCATACAGGTAGACGAAATGATGGGGAGAAGCTGCGTCAAGTCATTTATGAAAAATCACACCGGAAGTAGGATGATCTTCCTTCAAAAATAAAACTTTTTTCCTGGTAGTTATAACATTCAAAGAAAAAAACCTATATATTCCGTCACTTATTGATAAATATATTTAAAATATTTTTTCTGCATGTCAAATGTTTCGTTATTAGATAAGTGATAACTCGCAACATGTTCGGAAGCAATTTTATTTTGACGACAGTTTAATCAAAAGCTCTGTGCAATTCTCCCCCCTTTACCAGCTGCTAGAGAAGCAGGTCAGTCAAACTATCGGTAACTATTGGCACTAGTTATCGGTGGGAATCCCTCTAAGAAGTCGGAATACTTTTGCCCTGCGTAGTAGCAGGATATACGCGCACAAATGCCTGTTCTTTCTCCGTCCTGAGACTCGGAGTTGACCGGCGGAGTAATAGGACTTAACCGTTAGGCAACGGTTTCCGCTCGTGCCGTGTTGTGATATAGCTAGCCGTTGCTGCTAGCGCGGCTAGCTAAAACTATGGCTTGTGTTGCTGGAAAGATAATTAGCAAAGGCTGCTCTGCTCCGGCTACTAGTCTGTAGCAGACAGCTCGCCATCTCTGTCGCTAAGCTTAGCTGTACTTGAAAAGCGTCGGATATCAATGTAAGGTGAGTGTTTACTGAGTGGCTCTGAAACCTAAATGGTCCTGCTTAGCGGAATGCAGCGGCTCAGACTATTCCCTGGATTCAGAAACATTCCATTAAATATCATGCATGTCTCCAGATTGTTTCTACGAATCCCAGTTTTGGATAGAGTCCACCAGTGTAGCGTTCGTGGACAAGTCATGTAACTCGACTCGTTTAGAGTGATGTCACTGCGTCTCTGTTTACTGCCTTGGTACATATATTCATATTTTAACACTCCAAGTTGTTTCAGTGCGCCAGTGAATACTTAGCCCCCCCAACAGAGCTCCCCGGCATGCAGTGCTGGAGCCCTCTCAAATACATTCTTATACTTGAACTTACGCTGCTGGTTGTCTATAAGCTTTTGTATTGTGACATGTGCAATGTCATTCTCGCTCCAAGCATCTTTGTAACTGGGAAGGAAATAATTTCCTTAATTCACATTGCGGGAATTGTAGAAATCATCCAGATTCCACCAAATTGCCTTGGCTCTAAAGCCCGTCCTTTTTTTTTTTTTTCTTTCTTTTGCAGGAAGATCATCTGATGGAAACATGATATTCATACCCAATGGATTACTCATCATGCCGTTTGAATTTATGGAGTGCGTTTCCTCTCAGCATCATTCCCACCTTTAAATCAGACCTGGAATACCTCAGAGACATCATGTGCTTACATTTGGATTCATTCAGCAGTTTGTAAATATCACTCACTGCCGCTGGACCTCAACCTTTCTTTTTTCACGGGTTTCCCATGGAACATTAAGTATGTGCCTATCCAGGTTGGACATGCTCGGAGACATATAAACATTAGCGTGATTTTAATTTTTTTTTAAGGAAGTCCAGGGGCTGTAAAACCTCATAGAAACTATCAGTTCCTATAGAATCATGGCCTCAGTGTGGAAGAGACTGCAACGTGTGGGGAAGCATGCCTCCAAATTCCAGTTTGTGGCTTCATATCAAGAGCTGATGGTAGAATGCACAAAGAAATGGTGAGTAATGACAGTGCTGTCACTGAAGTACAATGAAAACTCTTTAAAGGAAAGCTGAGTTCACTTCTGGTGGCCATAGCACATGCACACACACGCGGGAACAATTTTCTTAGAGAGCAGACATATCTTTTGTAGGGAGGGCCCTGACCTTGTGAAATTGCTCTCCCCCCCCTGTTTAATTTTGTTGTGATTTCTCAGTCAATCTGGGCACACACCGGTATGAAGATCTCACAACGAAACATTGAATTTAAGTGCTGTCGTTTATTTAAAATGAAATAAAAAAACATAGAATGGGATCTTTATTTAAAACAGTTATACTGGCTCATGTGAAAGTGCTATGCATGATAATTTAGCAGAAAAATAGAATAAATAGCCTCTAAATTTGTCAATTTATGAGTGTTTATTGCATGTATTAATCTTTGTAGCAGTGGTATAACAAACTAATATAAGGACTTTGTTATTCAATGTTCCCACCATATTTTTTGTTCAAACACTGATTTGGAAGTTGGAGTGGAGTAAGTTTTCTTATCAAAAAGCATTCTCAAAGGTTTTTATGGCCCTACTGACCTTGATTCAACATGAAATGGACAGGAAGAATGGGAAGACATGCAGCCAGTGGTCCAAGGTCAGGAATATTAGTCTGACAATCAATAGAATAAAAAAAATTGGCACATTTTGCAGATTTTTTAAGTTAACCACTTGTGTTTGTTTTTCCCCACGCTGTTAGAAATATATTAAAAGATGCATATAAACAATTCAGTCCTTTTTTAAAATTGAATACATTTTATTGCCTAAAATGAAATAATGTAGCATTTCTTTAGTTTACTGTTGATCATTTGTAGCAAAGGATGCATCTTCAGCTAAAAAAATACTGTCTACTAACCTGTTTATTTTTTTCAATTTGTAATTGGATAACAAAAGCCACTTAATAGGAGTTTAATTTTCAGAATTTAATCCTAAAGTGAAGCTAGCACTGCCACTTTAGGAGTTCTGGGTAGAGCGCATTTACAGACAAGGAAGTTGTTTTGTTTTTAATCTTAAAAGCAAAATGTTTTGGCTTAATTACTGTCCTGACAGTGTTGCGTTCTTTCAACAAATAGCCATTTTTAGAGTTTGTCTACTCTAGTTAATGATTAATTGATGTCTAAATTGGTTGACCATTATTTCAACAATTGATTAATCACAATAAAGTTAATTGTTTCAGCCCTGCTTTTTAGCTGTCTACAACTCAGCAGTTTGGTCAGAGTTATGTAGATTATACACAAGAGGAGTGAAAGTCAGTCCAAAGAGGCAGACAGGCGGAGATAACGGAGAAGAGAATGGGAGCTGTGCGTTGCGGTTCCGCCTGCAGCCCCGTGTCCTGCAGTGAGGGAGAAGCCGGGGCTTGTAAAAGAAAGATGTAGCCTGCAGACACGGATTCTCAAGTGGCTTGCTGTAGGCGTGACTAACTCGGCTGCGCACAGCTTCGACCTGGGACAGATGTTAACGTGTTTGAGAATGGAATGAGAAAAATGTACATCTCTTACCAAGGCAAAGGGTGGGTGGCCCCCAGTACGTAATCAGCACTGCATGTTGTTGCTGTGAGATCTAAGAAGTGGATGGTTTTTTTTTTTTGTGTGATTGTGTGCATTCTGAATGTTGTTTTCATCTGATAATTTTCTAACTGTAACAATGAAGTATAATAATTTTATGCAGCAGTTCTTGAGTACTTTTTAAAAAACAAAAAAAAACAGCGCATCCTTATTTTTGGAATTGATAGTTTTACGATTTTCTCCACTGCTTGTTCAATGAAAATATAAATAAATAATACCAATAAATTTGAACATACTACGTGCAGTTTAGAGATACAAATCACACTTCTTTACATTTTGAGTGTTCTAAAGAAGCGCATTATGAATGGGAATGTTTTTCAAGAGCAGTATTTGTGTTTGTGGGACTATAACTGCTGTGACACACAAGCTGCGTTTCCATTACAATTGTGTGCACCGTCCTCAGCTTTAGTAGCTCTAAAATCCTAAAAAAAATAGCACAACCCTTTAATTTCTGGAGTCAAAAACTGGTGGAAAAAAAATTTCCGGGTTGTAAAAGTCCAATCGCGTCCAGCCTTCACACTAGGGGTATGTGATATGAACATAGAATTTCTCCTAACACTTTTTTTTTTTTTTTGCTGCCAATAAATTACATTTATTATGACAATGATAAATCTAAATTATTATCATGAAAAAGTTTTCACAATAAATTCTCAACAATATTAGACTCTAGTCATACACTGAAAAACTAATTAGATTGAAGTGTTAAGAATTGTAGAGAACACCTGACCTGATGAGTAAAAGAGAAGTCTTTGTCTATAATTGGGAACGCTCCAGGTGACAGCCACTTGACACCCGGAGCCATATGAGTTTAGTTTGTGCTCAGATGAATAGATCCGTTCAGCAGGATTAATTCAGTTAGTCCTTGAGTTTTTATAGATACTTAAAGTTAACACCTGCTTGAGCAAGGTTGATCATGTTCATTGTGGTGATGCAGCAGAGAGTGGGTTTGTCATCTGCTGAGATAATTATGTTGAAAGAGTCAGGTCACAGCAGAAGCCTGCATTGTTGCCAAGTATCAATTTCCTTTCATATCTGTCATTTATCTGGAAATTATGATTTTTTAAAATTTTTTGTAGTTTTTTTTTGTCTTGCTTCATGCTGCTAATGAAATCAAACTTTCTGTGGGAATTCCTGCCATATTTAGTTTTGAAGAAGAAACTTTTATCTCTGTTCTCTGTACCCTGCGTTAGTCTGGTCAGATTTACAGCTCTTTGTTTGCCTCTGAAATTAAGTGCCCTTAGTGCCCATCACCTGCAATAAGTTAGATTCTAAAATGTTAGTAAAAGAAATAAAGAAGCAGAGGATTACATTGAGGAGTGACAATTTGTGTTTTTAACTAGCCACTGTTGCTGGTTGAATAAAATTTTGTACTCAAACTAGCCTGACCATTGTCTTCCTGTCCAATTCCATTCGATTCTCATTACCCTTCACTTCTCCACCTGGGCTTTCTCCCGTTGATTTGAATTTCTCCGGTAGAATTTCTAATCGGCGAACAGACATAGATTTTTTTTAGAATTGAAATCTGCCTATAGTTTTAACAATGGCAGTTCAGAGAAAGTGAATGAAGCCGTTCAGTCCATGTTGGCCACACTTCTAAATATTGAATTAACATTAACAATGGCCTTGTTTGGCTAGGTACTTTTCTCTTCCTAGTGGAGAACTATTGTTTACACCGCAGGCAATTTCTAGTAAGCTTTATTTAGCTTACTGGAAATTGTGGTAACATTTGTTGTTAATGGACAAATGCTAGCAGCTGGGCAACATTTAAAACTTTGACAGGGTCCACACCTCCAGTGAGAAATCATTTCTCAACAGCCAAGGGACCAGACCCTTGGTACGAAGCAAAGCGTAGAACAAGGGGCTGGTTTTTACCTGGCTAATTCTTTTTTTTTCTTCTTTTCTGGGTGTGTATTTGAAGTTTAAGTTTAAAACAACCTGTATTTGTACCAAAATGATAACTTTAATGATAACTTGGGCATTTTCTTTAGGAGTCTTACAGTTGATGGTTTTCTGTGATTGATAGTCTCTTTCTGGTTGCATGCAATTATGTGAATAAATCAAATACACTTTGAGAATTATTCTATTTTCTCTTGGCAGTGATCACATAGAGAGGGTCTGTCATTGAATAATCAAAACATTTTTAAAAATATGAATATTTTGTTATTTTTGCAAGACTTTAAACAGCTTCATTTTTGTCAACCAACTTATAGACATCATATTATATAATTTTAAAATGCAAAGGGTGTATTTTGAGTTTTGCTTTGCGCAATGTTCAACTTCAGTTTGATATCTAATTAAAGTCCCTAATTCATGTAGTAAATATTCTCCAACTCTTTGTGGTAAAGAACTGAAGAGAAAGAGGTTCTCATAAGCTCCATTATAATTTCAAAGCCAGTAAAAATGGAGACATTCTTAATGTGCAGTGTTATATTTCAACATTTGAGTTTTCTTTGGATGCTCTTAGCAAAACGCTGAATCTCTACCTGCTTTCCCCCCACACCCACTGTTGCAAAATCCAAATGTGTGCGCATAGTAAATTCCTTAGTTTCCTCATAACTCTGGATGGCTTATTGTTTCATTGGAGGTTACCAGCGAACGTCAGGCTTTGACATGTTAAATTCTGTTGAGCATGTGTTCGTCTTGGCAGGCGTTCATAGGATCGTCTGCCAGATAATTCTCTTCCTGCCAAACGCTCGACGTGGCTCTTTATTTTACTCAAATCTGACGGCCTCGACGGATTCTTCAGCACAGGTCTTTTGGCACCAGGAGATGGTTACCTTGCCAGGCGATAGCACAGAGTTGAGGTTTTTGGTTGTGAAGGAATTTTGGATGAAACTTTTGACACTGCATTTGAGTCTCTTTAGACTTTGGAGCAACAACAAATCTGGTGTCCTGTGACAATTGTGACCTCTGCACTATTAGTCGTCCACAGTGCTGTAAGCTAGCTGGTTCCAGGAGGAATTGTTTTCCAGTATGCAATACTTTATATATTTTTAGGGATGAATGATGTATTGGCAGTATCAGTCGATGTTAGAAATTTAACATATTGGTATTGGCCGATATTGGTAATATTTTTTAACATCTGTATTAGCCTGATAAACAAAACTTGGCCGATATCTATTTATTTACTTGTTTATTTCCATTTTGTCGCGGTTTGTTTCTGGTTGTTTTTTTCCCCCCCAAAGGTGTCAAAATGGCATAAAAAGGTAGAGAACCAGCAAAGAACTTTTCACAGTTTTTCCCTCCAAACTAACCGACTCAGTTGAGTAAAGCTGTTGGATGCAGGTAATGTTAGCTAAAAGATGACTAGCTAATATCAATACAGAACCTTAAGCTTAACAAGTACCTTGTAGGCTTCTGATGTTGGGTGTATATTTTCAGCTATGTACATTCATTTATAAATGTAACACTTGTTTATTGAGATTATCAATGCTGTTAAATTTGATTCAATTGTTTAGGCATACATAAATTAAATTATTTAAAATTGTTTAACATTTAAATACAAGATTTTAAGGAGCTAGCAAGTTTACTTTGTAAAACTTCAAAGAACAATATTCATAGTTAATTGTTTTGTTACCATAGCAACAATCTGATGCTGTGAGTTTAATCTTTGAATTTACAAATACAAATTAGTAAACTGTGATTATAACTTATTGCTTTTTAGGCTGGCCAATTAAACTACTCCCTTCTCCCATATTTCACTAAATCTAACACAGAAGCTGTTAGAGGTACTGATATTTTTAGCAACAAAAGGGGCCCCTAAATCAAATTCTGCTCAAGGCCTCATATAGCCTTGAACCGGCCCTGCATGATGATGTAATCTGCTGCACTACGCAGAGATGCGCAACAAACGGGAGATTTAATTCAGTGCTGCTAATGTAGCTTTAGTAGCTCTTTCATTTCGTGTCTGTTGAGGTTTTAATAAGTGTCACAGAGACTATTCTGGTTGGTCGAGTTTATGGGACGAGTTTCTCAGATCTCCGCGCGCATTAATTCTTAAGTAGACGACGCATTTGATATGGTTTGATGCATCATGTAACCGGAAAAATAATAATAAAAATAATAATAAAATAATATAAAATCTGCATGATGCGTGACTCCGAGGAGAGCGCGAAAGCTCCTCACCAGGCTGAACCTGCATGATGAGGTTAGCGCTGCACGTTATCCACAAACGCTCCGGCCAACCGGGACCACAGACAAATTTTACAGGGAAGACAAACACAGAGCCACACACTGGGCAGCGCGTTGAGATGTAAACGCCGCATATAATTGTTCGTTCACAAAGATAAATTATTCTGAATTCGCTACAAGTTATTCCTGCGGTTCACATTGAGCTGCGCAACCTGAGCTAAAGCGGCAGGTTTTAAACTCTTACCTAGAGTTCTCCAAAAGATCATAATTCCTCACTAAGTTTATGTAAACATCCATACAGGTCAGCCTGTGTCCAGTTTGAGTGGAAGGAGGCGAGGCAGCTGTGTGATTAGTCCGCGCGCTGTCGGCTTTAAATGCATAAACTATAAACCTATATATTATAAACCTATCCTTTAGGAATAAATCTGGTCTGCTAGTGAAATGCTAAGAGCAAAAGTGACGCTTGCAGCCCGGCTTTAAAAAAAAAACAAAACACAATTGTTTTTTTTTCTAGAAATGTAAACAAGCAACGCTTAGCCTGGTGGCGGGGCTAGTAAAGCATGGCGGGCCGCCAGGCTTATAATACACTGGGGGAAACCCTGCACTGTCTGTATTTTGGCTAGCACCTTCAGTCCTATAGTGTTTAGTATGTGTATGCACATTGAATCAGCCAGAGAATTAAAACCACTTGGATGTGAAGTGCAGATCAACTCAGGACATTTGATACTATGAAACCTAGATCTGGATGATAATTTGACACACACCAACCAGACCAACCCCTCATGGTTTTGGCTCTTCCTACCACGGTGTCCTTCACCCCAATTCATAATGTACCCAGCAATTGTAAAAGAGCTTTCCATGGACTTTCAATTGCCTTTGTAGCCACTGCAATCTAAAGTCAAGTGACAGTTGTATTTTAGCTTGAGGTGCACTGATCCACTTTTTCCACTTATACCAATATCTGAGGTTTAGTATTAGTATTCAGCACAGAAAAACAGTTCTGAATTGACTTAAATGTTCATTTAAAAACAAACAAAAAACAAAACAATGCAGACATAAATGAAAACAATTACAAATTTATTTGCCAACTCTGCACCAGTGCAGCCCATTTAAAGACACCAATAGCTTCACAAGCTTGGCCAAACATGTAAAAAAAAAAACCATAACTTTAATTTGTCCAGTCCAGTGGACTTAAAAGTCCAACAGCCAATGTAAAAATAAATATTTAAGAAACACAAACTGACAAAAACAATAGGTTGACTACCTTGTTCAAACATGTAAAAAAAATAAAGGCCACTAACCTTCTTTCAAATGGTTCATAAAGTACAATTCGGAATTCTACATATAATAAAACATAACGTCACTCAGAGCAAAAAGCATAGAATTGGACTGAATCTTAAATTCAGATATCTAAAATTAAGATCTTACATTTTCTTTAATGACTTCAAGACATTTTAGTCGGCTTTAAAAGCATTAATCACAGGTCTTAAATTTTGTTGTGATAGGACCATTTAATCTCATATTCCATAGAGTTTTATTTTTTTGGAAGATTTTTCTATCAGGTAAGACTTTGAATTGTACTTAGATATCTTCACTCACTGCATTCTGTCAGGTAAGATGCTGTTAAGGCTTGCTAGCCAGCTAGCTGTAATTTTATCAACAGTTGAATGGACAATGTTCGTCTTTACCATTTGCATTTGCTCACTTCTGTTCTCAACTTATACAATGCTGTTTATATTCTGTGCAAAAAACGCTTAGCACTGTGAGGGTTAAGGCTGTAGCGAGCCATACACAATATGAGAAGCACAGAGCAGATGCCAAGAGCCACAAAAAGACCCAGAATTTTTACAGCTTTGGTCTCCTGAAAAGAAAAAAAAATTTTTTTGTAAACTTTGTTGTGACATAGATGTTACATTTTATTCGTAATGGTCTTACAAAGTGTTTTTAAGTCGGTGAACATTGCAGAAACCCTGGATGCAAGCAGAAAGCTGGGATGCCGGAAGCTGTAATATAGAGGTTTATCTGAGCGGTTCGTCGTCATTATCCTCACTCACTGGTTTTATGATTCTAGGTTCACTTACCAAAGGACAAACCATTGCAGGACATGCCCATCTGGGAGTGGTGTGTTCAAAGCGACCCAAGGGAGAGAGGTTTTCTGAGAGTTGCTGCAGATGGGACTTTCTCAGGACTTTGCAGTGTTGAAGTTGGAGAGAAACTCAGAAATGGTGTGAAATCATTTAGCATTCAGACAAATGGTTTACATTTTTCTCATAGCACAGCAAATGCTGCACAAAGGGAAACCGAGTGGCTGATATTTGTTTGTGTCTGCGCTTTGAGATAGCATGTGTCACTGAACAATAGTTTCTCTGTGAGGAGCTTCTCCTCAAGGCTGAAATTGTTTTGTCATTCTCCCTCTGCTGTCATTTTGCTGTTGCTTGCTCTCCTTTCTGTGTTCTGTCTCTGGTACACTGTGTCATTGTTTCCCATAACAGCTGCTTTGGTATTTGGCTTTGAGAGTTGATGACTTAAGGGTTCATGTAGATGCAGTAAATCCAGCTGGCAATAGTTATTTTTCTTAAAAGTGATACTTTTGGTATTACGGTTGCATCAGACTCTTAAAACCAAGGTGTTGTGTTTCAGTGAAGGCCTTAGAGACAACATTGGGAAACAAACCGCTCCATGAAGATCGAGGAACACATCAGATAGGACAAGGACAAAGTTGCAAGGAAGTTTAAAACAGGATTAGAATATTAGACAATATTTAATACCTTATACACCGCAGAGCTTTGTTCAATCTATCATCTGAATATGGACAGAGTATGGGACAACTGCAGACTTACAAAGACATGTCCATCCACATTAACTGACAGGCCAGGCATGTCGGAGAGCCTTTATCAGAGAAGCTGTCAAGAGGCCCGTTGTAAATCTGGAGAAAGATTCAAAGCTCAGGTGCAAAAATCTGCCAACTCAATTACTTGTCACTCACATTACAAATGTGGCATTCATTAATAAAGGGCTGTGTGTGTTGCATCTGTAGGGGAGTGAAATGGTAAAACACCCTCATTTTCCAGTAGATTTTGTGATTCCTCCACATTGTGCCACTGATAGTTATGGCATTATTCTTTAGTCCCCAACCTGAGCGTACATGGAGTCTGATGTGAGCGCATCCTTGTGAACGAAAAATAATTTGTCATGGATGTGCTTAAATCTCACACACTTGATCAACACCTGGCCCTGCCTGCCCGCTGCTCATTGTCCTACTTAAGTTTCAAAATAAACTGTGGGAAGATCCGAGCTAGCCAGTTAGTGTTATTCTAGTCCTAAAAGACCCCCAGTTCAAACGGGTATGAATACTTTTGCAGAACACTGTATGTTTTTGATTCAAAGTGTAGTTCAGGATCTGCTTCTGTTGTACGTTAGCGTTTACGTTAAAGACTCAATACGGTTTTATGCTCTAAAGTCCAAAGATAAAGTAACTCTTTTTCCTTTTCCACCAATCCTCCATTTTTCTGTTTCACAGGCAACCAGATAAATTGGTGGTGGTTTGGACACGCAGAAGTCGTCGGAAATCCTCTAAGGTTGGTGATTTATACTCTCTATTTATATATATAGAGAGAGTATTTAAATGCCATTTAAAATATGTATACATTTGTATATAAACCCCATCTCAAATTTATTCTTGGCATTGTTGTTTCTCTTCTCTCTCTGTCGCTGTAGTCCCATAGCTGGCAACCTGGCATCAAAAACCCATACAGAGGAGTTGTAGTGTGGCCTGTACCAGAGAACATTGAGATTACAGTCACTCTGTTTAAGGTAAGCTACAGCTGTGTTGAGACTAGTTGGAAATATGAGAAAACAAATGTGCACATGTACATTTATTACCAGTGTTTTTGTTTTATATTTGCTCATGTAATTGTCTATAGACAACATTCTTTAATCTAAATTACGTTCCAGGCTTACTTAAACATGCCAGAGCCTCTGTGCTGACAGACCAGCTCACTGTGCCGTGTCCTGTTCCATTTCTTAGCCCTCACCAGGCTGCCCAACATAAACTCTTTCATTGCTGACAACATTTATTGGTACCCCTGCTAACGTTGTCTAATAAGCCTGTGAATAAATGCAGATTTTATTGGAGAACCATAAAACAGTATCTCACAAAAGTAAGTAGTGCACCCTCATATTTTTGTGACTATTTTATTGCATATTTTCATGCGATTAAACTGAAGTGAACACTTGATATGAGCCTGTCACAATAAGCAATAAATCAATTAATCGCTTGATGAATTTAAATGAGCCCTTTAATATATTTGAAAAGTCAGCAATTTGAGAAAAGCTGCAAGGATTTCACCTCCAGTACGAATTAGTTTTTTTTTTTTTATTCCATTTTTTTTTTCTTATTGTGGGATTTCCTTTTTACATTATGAAACTATTCTGCATCAGTACAGTTATTTACAAGCTTTCAAAATATTACAGCAAGAGATGCCAGTACATGTTCAGAGGAGATGTTGATAGCTTTTTACTTCCTGTCACATGTCTGTTCATTCTTAACAACAAGTTGTCTTGAGATGGAAACAAGACTTTTGTGAAGCTTCTTATCAAATTCCAACCCTGATTTATCAAGACATATCTTGTGAAAGTCTCTCCAGACATTTAAATCCTATCTTATGTGTTCCAGGTCTTCCATTCTACTTTCCTTTAGCCTCCACTTTCTTTTTTTTTTTTTAAAAACAGTCACGAAGCTGTATTTGTAATCAAATACCAGTAAAGCTAAGTTTACCTTCTTCATTTGGATAAAGGCCAAATCAAACAACCCTGGCTCCGTAGCTTACCACCACCCCGTCTTCAGAGTGTTTTGTATCAGTTAGCAAACAGTAAAACAAAATCCGGATCGTTACACAATGTGTTATGATTGTTTTTTTTATTTATTTTTTTTAGCTTTTTGTACTAAATTCCCTATAATTTCAATAATTGCAGATATATTGGAAACAAATCATGTACCGACATGTCACATGCTACATTTTTGTTTCTCCCTGTTCTCTGTGTGAGCAGCTTCATTAGGTTTATTTACCCAGAAGTGCCTGCTGCACAGTTTTATTGAGTACACAGCTACATGACTTAATTGTGCAGTGTTTAAAACCTGCAGAGAAATGCAAATGAAGGCAGAGTGGGTGTTTCTCCTCGTGTTAAAACGCAGATGTTTATATATTAAAGAGAAGCACTGCATTAGAAAATAGAAATGACTTGATTAGTTATTTAGTAAATGAAGACAGTCTTTGGCATATTTATTCATAGTTCTGCCTGGCCTAAGGCTCAGCAGTGGGAACAGCTGAGTCAGCAGTGTTGTATCACGCTCAAAAGCTGCAAGATTTTCATCAGCGCACAACCTCAGCCGAACTTTTATAAATCACGAGGAAAGACCGAAAATAAAAACTAACCTTAGAATGTGCAAAGAAGTGTCAACAAGCAGTGCAGTCAGCAGGAAGTCTCCGGCGTGTTTTTGCAGGACTCGATTTTGTTTGCTTTAAATCTTGGCATCTGCTTCTTCTCAGCAGATGGGATGCACAAGAAAAATAAATATGAAAAAATACAAACTGTGAATTTCCTCGTCGAAATGGGTAAATAAAGACAAAGACGGGGAAATTGGGTGTTTAGCTACCTGCTGGTTATATTTAGCAGCGTTGCAGGCAGAAGAGATGGCTGATGATGCTCGGCTCAGTTTATGTGCTTATAAAATAATGGAGTTCAGAGGATCGTTCAGAGCAGGAGAATCACCTCCTGTTTGTATTTGTAAATGTTGTTCGACAGTAAAAGATCTGAACACTGGTGGAGAATGATTATTGAACTGTGAAAAGCAGCCATATCTCACCAACATTAATAAAACTTCAAAAATAAGTCGAGCAGTCATTTTGTTAAATAATACTTTGTTTTTCTCAAATTGTTTGTGAAAAATCGGCAACTGCCGATTATTTTTAATAATTGATTATTCCAACGAGTAATTGATTAATCGTGTAAATAAATTGGCACATTCCACAGATTTTTTTATTTAACCTTTTAAACTTTTCTATGCAATTTTAGAAATATATTTTTTAAAAATGTAAATACAATTTAACTACTTTGTCAAATGAGAAAATACACATTTTATTGCCTGGAAGTGCATTTATTTGTTCTATTGTCATTGCATAGTAATTCTGTGTGGGAGCAGTCACCGGAAAATGAAACTGTACACAGTGTATGCATCAAAATAAAAGAAAATATATATATTTTTTTTAAATATTCAGGTATTATTTATCTTTATTATTTATGAAACAAATATTAAGATCCGAAAGTGCATGGAGAGGTGAAAACCCCTGCAGGAAAATGAGGCGAAACCCAGTGGTCTTTTAAAGTCGACTCCTCTGTCATAATCAAATATTTCAAACGGTTTTGGATTCTTTTAAAAAGACGAAGCCAAAAAAATGTAAACTATGTGGAAACACATAGTTTAAACCTGTTTAAAGATTTCAAAGGCTTTTCCTGTTTTCATGTCACACCACAAGCCTCAGTGTCTATTATAGGGATTTTATGTGACAGATCATTACATACTAATATACTTTTGAGGTGAAAGAAAAAAGATGGTAAATGTGTTTATTTGCTTATGCAAATAAAAATCGGAATAAGCGGAATTTTAGTTGCATATGCAACTAAAAGTAACTGCTTGATTGTGTTCAAGAATTGTTGCAGAATTCCTATTTTGTAGATCTAAATTTGTAGAACATCATTTTAAGAGCCACAAAGGGCCCCCAGACCACATTTTGGATGCATATAATTAAAGTTGTAACAAAAAGTATCTGCTTCCTGTTTTTTTTCTGTCTCAAAGCATCAAAATACATAAAAAATGTCAGCTCAGTTCTGGGCTTTTATGCAGTAAATGTAAAAACATACAGCACTTATTTATTTCAGGTAGTTGTAACCCAGAAGGCTGAGGCAGAGCACCAATAAAGCAGTTGATCTTCCACTTTTAGACTTTTGTTGGATTCCTAATATTGTGTAAATTGTACACAATATTCATCCATCCACAGATGTATAAAAGCTAGTAAAAAATACTAGCTTGATGATTGCTGTTTCTGCCTTTACAGGATCCCCATGCGGAAGAGTTTGAGGACAAGGAGTGGACATTTGTCATTGAAAATGTGAGTATTAAGTATTTTTTACCTCATTTTGTGAAACAATCGTCGCTTCATGTGACTTACGTGCTGTGCAGATTTGAAAACAACTTTTAGAAAATTAAGTAAAAAGAAGAAAAGAAATGTCAACCTCTGAATGTACAAGAACATATTTTTGTGCTGTTTCTGCCACCATGTGGTTAGTGGATGTCATTACATGCTACGTCATGTTTGGGTGTTGTGGTTACTGTAAAGGTGCATGTAAAAAAAACAAATAGAATATGAATATAAAAAAGATAAATATTTTTGTCAATCACGTCACAAAGTGAACCTTCTGTATTATGTAGATTTATGAGAGTTACAGATAAGTAAAACCCCAAATTCAGCGTGTTAAAAAATAAAAATAAAAAGAATATTGTGAAAATGTTAACTATTGGAAAGTCATGGTGCCACACCCAGTCAGTTAATTAACTCAAACATCTGCAAAAGTTTCTTGAGCCTCTAAATGGTCTGCCAGTCTGGGTCAGTAGGCCAGACTGCCATCTGGACAGATGTCAAGAAGACGGTCATTGACATCCTTCATGAGGAGAGGAAGCCAGAAAAGGTCATTGCTGGAGAAACTGGTTGTTCATGAAGTGCTGCCTTCAAGAATATTCATAGTTAGTGGAAAGAAAAATAGTTGTGGGACAACATGCACCAGCAGTATGGAGAACCGCAGAGCTGTAAGGATTGTCGAGAAAAATGTATTAAAAAAACAAATTTGTGGGACCTTCATAAGGAGTAAACTGAGGCTGGATTTGCTGCATCGAGTACCGCTGTGATGAATCGCTCACACATGGGATACAACCGTCACTTTTCCCCTGAACCAAAGACGACATCAGGAGCGTCTTACCTAGGCTAAAGAGGGAAAAAACTGAACTGTTGCTTGGTGGTTCAAAGTCATGGGCAGTTCAACCATAACTACTTACAATTGTGATAACCTTGACACCGAAATTGACTGACAAGGGCCAAAAGGGGCCAGTGCCCCTGTAGAACTGGTCCTGACCATTGTTCTGGCTCCTGTACCAAGGGGTGATGGCGAAAATTGGGAGGTTTCCCGGTGGGTGGTTTTGTTCATGGGTCGATCAGCGCCTACGAACGAGGGTGGAAAAATGATGGTAGAATATGTATCTTAGCAGTGCTATTTTCTCTAATTTGATCTGTCCCTTTTAGAGATGGCAATGACATCTTGGGAGCTATCACTTCAACAACAAAAAGAAAAGAAAACAAAAAAAAAAACACCCCTGTAAAGCTCACCTTTCCATTAGTGCACATCTGCTATAAGTCTGGGCAGAGTGGAGAAGCGGCTGTATCTTTTGACTAGAGAGTAAAAATAGGTAGGAAGAAACCAGGTGGGGTTAAAGAAAAGAAAGGCATTAGTGGAGAATGCCACTAAATGTGCAAAGCTCACTGATCTTCTTCGAGAAGACAGAAGAAGGAGGCAGCTGATAATGGAGGTATAACATTGGGTGTAATTGATTGAACAAAAATTTGCATAAAAACAAAGCTAATGTCACTTTGAACTTTGTGCTTCTCCATAGTAATTAATAAGCCAAACAGCTGCCTAAACTAAATATGAATTGTTGAAATTACTTTTAATGTATTTAAAAATGCATTTTAAATCTAATGTGCAATAAAAATGACCTTTTTATTGACATGCTTTTTGTAAAATCTGAGGAGCAAAGTCAGGCAGAAAATATTGATGATCGAAATTAGGGAGAGAACAGGCAAAGCTGAGTGGAGCAAAGTAACGCAGAGAGGAAGTTGTTTTTCAGGACTGCATATAGTTAATTGATTTGAATACATATTATTTCATAGGTAACGAACCAGACGCCAAGAGAAGGGAAAGAGAGACCGTGTTCAGGATGTACCACAGGCACACGAAGAGGCGTTTGTAAATGAGACTGAACTTTTTAATTTTGTTTCAAACCAGCCACAAACCCGTGACCTGAATGTGTTCAGTTACCATCTTCAGCAGGCTGACGTACTCGGAAAAACCAGTCACTTTCTCGTTCTGTGTGCTCGGCACTTACGCCTTTTTCAAGTGATTGTCCCAGCACACGCATATTTGCTATGAGGAGCGAGGAGCCGTATTATGAAAAACTGAATCATTTATTGAAACCAGTACTACTTACAAACCTTGATTATAAACCTCGATACCGAAACTGACTCATTTCCACTTTTCTCAATTCTGTCAGCTAGATGAATTACCCAAATTTACTAAGCAGATGTTAAGGTCTCATTAACAGTGGTGACTTTAGGAACGCCACCGCTTTCACACAGCATCCAGTGTGCATTGTAGCAGTTAACATGCTAAAGCTATCTCAGACTTGTAGGTCCATTGGGTTGATGTTATGCAGCTCTACAATTTGAAAAAATATTGGAAATCGGGCAAGTATTTACTTTTTTATTTTCACAGGGGGACTGGATAATATTTGTTAATGCAATAACACTTTAAGCAATATTACCAAGATATGATTGGACCACAGTTAAATATTTTTTATATTTCACTGCCTTAATAGCAGAAGTTTTCAGGTGGAAATAATTAAGATGTTTTCCCTATTATCCAGATAGACTTCCCACTGCCTCTCCCAAGTTGTTTAGTTTTTTGTACCAATAGTGGATTTATATCATATGACTACTGTGTTCTGCAGGAATAATAAGTATTTGACTCAGACTCAGTATTTGCAAACACTTTCTCTGATTCAGTAGGATCAACAAAATGTTCATGTGAACGTCTCTACCATTCACTAATCTACTGAAAGCAGTGCCGTTAGAGGGAATAACAGCAGCTCATGAATCTCCAGTGAATGCTCCCTGATGATGCCTGATGTGACTTCAGACTGAAGTTACATCACTTGAGCTCAGCAAATAACCTCTGACCTTTGAGACTCCTCAAAGTCCTTTGAAAGAATGTCTGTGGGACAGAAAGCATTAGACGAGCTAACTGAGCGCACCGACGCTGTCGCTTCCTGTACACGTCAACGCTAGCAACAACAGCACATTTATGCCATGAAAGAGACTCAAACAGACAAACTGGTCAGCCGATGTCTTCTGCAAGGAGCGTGGGAAAGGGCAAAAAAAAGGAGCATAAAAAGGAGAGAAAACGGACAAGTTTGAATTTTTCCTCTGTCTCTGCATGCCTGACTAATGACAGAAGATCAAAGCCATACCAGGCTCCTGACAGCTGGAATGAAGAACATGGGAGAAGGAGACGGTGACTTTAGCCCTTCATAAACTTGGATGTGAAGGGCTTCTGGCTAACATTTGCAAGCAACGAAGCACACACACAGCTACTGATGGATTGTACATGGAAATCATAATATTTTGATATGCTTGCTTAATGATTGGTTTGACAAGAGTCACTCCAGACTGCTGGATATTTTCACTTCCTTGTGTGCAAGAGGTAGAAAGTTAAATTTGCAACAATATCCTTTTCAAACTTAACTTATGAACGTTTATAAGTGCTGAAAAAGTTTTGTATTTTAGTTGCAGTTTCTATGTTTGAATGACCATATACATTTTAAAGTCACACAACCACATGTGCACTAGAAGGAAGGTTTTATTGAAGGCTAAATTGTGGGTCAGAAGGTTAAATTGCTCATTGTAGTGATGAAGGTCAGATCACTTGTGACCTTCCTTTTAATGATGTATTTTAAACTTTTTTTTTTTTTTCCTTTTGATTTTTTTTTGCATAATAAATTCTATAAACAAGAACTGGATGCACCATTTCTTGTAGATTTTTCTAATCCATACATGGTCAAATTACACAAGCGAAAATAAATAACCAACACTCATTTTTACATAAATGTCCCTTTCTAAACTACATCTCAGATACAAACTAGTTGATTTCCTGTCACAGATCCAAATCCAAATTTTGAATATATTTGAGGTCCATGTTCTTCTTTGTTGTTCTTTTATTTCCTTTCTGAAAGCAACTGTAATGTGGAATATTAACCAGTTGTGTCCAAGCTTCAACTATTAAGTTATTCATCCAGAATTTAGAGATACGTTTCCTATTATTTCATCCTGTTTCTGAACATTTTCAGCAAACCAGTTTGACAACATGATTCTGCCGCAGCCACACTTGATAGTAGCTGTTTCTTTAAGTTTAAACTAGTAGCGCAGCAATTACAGTTTTCTGGCCAATCACTGATCTTAAAAAGCCTGATCTGCCGATTCAGATTTCGGCCAATACCAATTTTTTTCTTTGACAAGTCGCTAAATTTAGGCATGAAGCCGCTAAGCTGGCAACAGTGGGCTGACTTTTGTTAACTGTGGACTGTAGAGATTGGAGGATAAGACGAGGGTTTTAGATGCAAGTATCGGCTGATCTCCAATGTCCCATAAATACAAAAATCAGGGCCGATTTATTGGTGCACCCTCTTTTTAAAAGCTTCACCTCAATTCCACAACACACATTTTTTGTCATTTAGACCTAAACTATCAGGGCGAGAAGCTATCATGTCATATTGCAAAATTATTTTTTTTCGGAATATTATGTTATTGCGCCTGAAATTTTCTTGATCACTCTAGCTTATCAGCTTTTCTTAGGGGGCACATGTCGAACCAAATGGTTAAAAACTGAAACAGTTTGTTGTTCTAACGCATCAAAGCAGGATTTGGAGTCAGTAAAACTGACATTGAATTTGTGGACCGGCTCTAACGTCAACTTATTTTTGAAATATGTGAGCTGTGATTAGAAGCCAGGTCCAAGCTAAGATAGCAGAATTTGTGGTGTTAATTTAGATCGTTTGTTAAGACGTATGCTGAAGCATACAACCAGAATTATGCCAGGAGCTTTTGATGTCAACAAAAAGGTCAAATTACAACTTGCAAGGGCACTTTTAAGAAATATTAGTGCAGCTTGAAATAGTTTTTACTAAGAGGGTGTTAGAGAAAAGTTAAAGTAACTTCAAACTTGTACATCCAGCTCTTGCGTGTAAAGTTTATTGAAGTTATTTGTTTTGAAATCATTTGACATTGGAAACAGAATAGTTAAACTAAATCATTAGGAATTTAAAATCATTATAAGATTAATTTCCACAATGAATGGCTCCAAACTTCTCATCCTTTAGTTTATCGGTGCATTGTGTTCCTGTTGTCTCAAGTGCAGATTTACAGAAATTTGGTAACTATAAAAATTCACCACAAGAGGGCAGCCTAGCACAATGATCTACAATAGGCCTTCATTCATGCAGCTATAATTAAATCTGTTGGATCATGTTTGTAGCTGTCAGTAGATAATTCAGGCTATTTTGATGCTTTTAATGACAGGCCAACATCCTTAAGAGTTTGTAAAAGGCCACTATTGGCCTTTAGTTTCCCCAACTGTCCTCGTTTGTTCAGAAGTATGTAGAGAGCTCTGATCTTCTGAGGTACCCCGACCACTCTGGTATCTACAGTCGGGCTGAAAGCAGTCATGAGTGCTGCTCTTAGTAAAAGGAACAGAAGAAGAGGAGAGGTGAGTTCTCCTGACCCCTCATCAGACGGCAGAGGAGAAAAGGGGAAGAAGACCATTGTGCCCAAGCACTGAAGATGATGAAATTCAAGATCCCCACGCTCTGGCTTCGTCTTAATCTCGGGGCCCAACCTTGCGTTAGGCTAATCCCTCTCTGTCGAATTACTGGCCCTGTCTAGATTGTATTTTGTCATTGAAAAAGGTAGTGTTAAACACTACCTTTTTTTTCCCTCCCCTATTTGTTCGTCTGACAAGGCGAATCGCATAATCAAAAGATGGAAAGAGAGAGAGAGAAAGCAATGGAGTGAGGTGGATGACTGCAAATGGCTGCACAGTAGTATCTCTAAATTGCATGCCACCCTTGCCTTTCACCCTTTTTCAAACAGCCACATATTATCAAAAAGGTGGGCAAATTGAGAGTCAGAAGATTGGACAGCTATATTTGAAGGCATTGTGCTGACAGGCCCTTTTGTGTGTGCATAGTGGCAGGGGGGTTAATGTGCGTATGTATGTCTGTGTGTATTTTCTCTGCGTTTGCATATCAGCCAGAGCTGGAGATTGGAGACCAACTTCACTCATCTTCAAAGCTTTGTGAGAGGATTTAAATAACGCGCACCGACACTCACACAGGGCTGCTGTATTTAAAGGCGAGAAGCTATCATGTCAGAATACATTGAATATACAGTGATAGAGACTCCAAAGCCCACTCTGCCTTGCTCCTCCCCCATCAGTCCCCTTTCAGTCCTACTTCAACAGTTTTTTTTTTTTTTGTGCACATTACATCAATGTCACCAAGGATGGAACGCATTTCTGACCATGTATGGATGCTCTGCTGTTTGGCAACCTGTTTTGACACGTGTGAACAATCACACAAGAATTTTTAATTCTTACAGTATTTAGAGTTGAGGGGTTTTTCGCTATATATAAGAAAGGACTTTGGAGAAAAAGAAAATAATGTTGGCATGACTTTACTCGAATAACAGTTAGGGATGCACCAATTTGAAAATTTTGACCGATATTAAAATAGCTGATATAGCAGAAAACCAAAATGTACTGCTGTTATTTATATTAAACAAATAAATATGTATTTTATTATATTTCCTATCCATTTAACACACCAAATGGCCCCCCCCTCCACTTCCACCAGAAAAAAACCCAGTCACCCCGCTGACTAGTTTCTCTTCAGTTTATCCCCTGCTGCACCACCACCAACGTTATGTAACTAGAGTTTAGATCAGGTCTATAAAATCCAACCCGGCCCGACCCAGTAGGCGTTGTGTCCGAGCCTGATCTGACCAAATTCATTTGAATTCTAAGCCCGAGCCCAAATAAACCCGACATATTTTAATTAAGGTTTTTCTGTTTTCATTTAATTTAATACTTTAAGTTAGCCATGTAATTTCTCCTGTTCTTGGGTTTTGTTTGACACCTTCCAGCTCCATTTTGTCGCTTGTTGTAGTGGCAGGGTGAGTCAAGTGGAAATCCTCTAGGATGTCTGATTGATAGGAGCGGAAAATTGCGTAGCTGCTTGTCAGAGTCTAATGAACTTCTGCACTTTATTTTCTTTCTTTCCTCCCTTAACATTTTTAAACTACCTCCTCTATTCAGATTATATTAGGAAGATCATCATAACTTTGTTGCACATTCTTGTTTGGTCTTCTTAGTACTGTATCTATTGCAGGCTCATTGAATGTGCCACAGTATCCGAGCCTGACCTGTCTATCGAAGACATACCTTTGGCCTGGCTTGGTCCGAATTTGGGTCATACTCAGGCCATAAATCTAAACTCTGTATATGACTTAACAGTCACCACATCTGTCAACCCATCTCGTTTCACCCCCTCCTGAAACACACACACAGACAACAAAAAAAAATGAAAATTAACATTTGCTTTTAATGTTGGACCAGTTTCACTTGTTGGACCGATGTTAAAATGACTTTTACTGACTTAAGCCACCTAAATCGTGTAAATGTTTGAACATCAAATAAAATGGTAGGACATATTGTCATACATAACATATAAGAGTGCATCTCTGCTGTAAAGAGAGTGCACAGAATAGTCAAAGATCCGCTGCCCTGAATACTCCAACCTGGTAAAATGATGTAGGGAGATCCTCTCCTGTTGGCAAAGATGGGTTCTACAAAGTATTATCAGCAGGAGTGTCCATAATTGTTGCACACAAACATCTTGTTGTCAAATATTGAATTTCTCCAAACCTCATTTATTTAGCACAAAATAAGAGCGGAGTAGGCAGCCTGCGTTCTTCAGCATTAAGCACACCTTCCCAAACACACACCCTAGCTTTTTTTGTATCGTACCCAAAGCCACATTGCCCTCCTCCCCCTCTCCCTGTCTGGAACATATTACGTAGGCCAGTGGCTTGTGAGTACCGACTGGGCCTCGGGGAAGAAAAACACAATTATTTCAGCTCCTGGCTATTCACGCAAAGGTGACAAAAGCTGGTATGAAGTATGAAATCCCAAAAGTTTCTCCTGTGTCGTGGCCGACAAATTGGGATTAATTTGTGATTGTGTGCACGCGTGTGTCACCGAAGTTTTCACCTCTGCTCATTTTTAAATACTTGTTAGGACTCAATAGGGTTCATTTATTGTGTCAGAGGAAACGGCATGTTCACTTAAAGTATTTGGATGTGCCTGCAATGATAATTTAAGCTGAAATGTGCTTCATAGTTCAAAGCTTAGAGAATGTACATTATTTCCTGTGTGGGTGGGTGTAAGAAGGCAGGCGGTTTGTAGCATTTGATCACACATCCACACACGCTTCCCAAATTAATTTAATCTAATTAATTGCCGTTCAGAGAGGGGACAGATGCTCGTGATTACCCCCCACGCTCAGACTCCCCTCTGTGCAGGCACACACACCGCATTGGAGGCACACAAACACACACACCTATTGCAACTGTAAATGCCTGCATGTTCTGTCTCTTTTCTTTGTAAGGCTTGTAAAAAATAAGAATATAATGCTCATACTCTTGTAAACATTAATACAATGTAAATGTTTTTGCTTCATATTGTTCTTTTTTTGACGGACAAACTGTCAGAAGTATTTGCTTGAGTTTGTATCTGGCTTTGTGTCCAGTAAGTTGTATGTCAGGGCAGTGTGTGGTTGTGTCTGTGGGTTGTAGGTGACTGTGGAGGCCGGGTGGTCCCTGCTGTCACCCTAATAGGCTTATTGGCCCCTAATCCACACCACACCACCTTGTCACATGGTCAGTCTGCTGACTAAAAGCTGCTACCGCCATGAGGTTCCTGTGCGGTTGCGTTTCTTCGCAGGTGTCATGAATGTATGTGACTGACTGAACCTATGTGCTGTCTCTGCTGTTCAAGACTTGGCTTCTCATGACTCTTGTCCACTCTGTGTGAAAAGTTGCTTCTTCACAGATAAATTGTTTTATTTTGTCTCTTTAGTTCTTTGTGTCCTTTTCTGCTCAGTTTCACATAATTACAAAAATTGCAGCAGGGATTATAACTATATTAGACTGTAAAGGATAAAAACATGTCTATAGAACTCTATGCTGTTTGCTTCTCTCACTACATCACTGTCGTATAACTAAGTACTACCCATATTCCTAGCCCAGAATTTCTTCATCCTCATACTGCAACGTATTTAATGGTTGCAAAGACCCAGTTTCATCTACTGCGGTGTCTGTTTTTATATATCTTTCTGGGAATGCAGATTATCAACGATTTCTCTAACATTGGCATGTTTGCTGCTGCTTTCCGCCAAATGTGGAAGCCAACTTGGAAGTTTCCTCAAGTGGCTACTTTACCTAACAATCACCACAATAGTGCCTGTTTGGTGAATTTAACAAGCTAATTGAAAACATGAGGCGATGCTTGCGTTAAACCTGGACGTCCCTATTTACTTTCATAAAAGGAGCATGAACTGGTCTTTATTCACATTAAAAATGACTTCAAGTCATATAGTGATTCCTGAAAACAGTTTCAAACTCATCAACAGCCTTCTACAAAAAAATAAATAAAAAGATGGGACTTTAACTTATGCTTCAGGATTACGTTTTAAACTGAGTATATCCATCTGTAAAAAAAAAACAAAACACTGTTCTCTCTAAATAATAATCACAGTTTGGTTAAATTATTAAATTGACACTCCTTTTGAATAAAATTCTGGTGCTTTTTTAACTCGTACTTTACCAGTGTTATTCAGTTGCAGGTAAAAGAACAGATGCACATGCTCCTCCATGCTATCACGCTCTGCTTTGTAATGCTGCTGGCACACACATCTTTTATCTTTGCATGCGTGCCTATTTTTGCTTATGTGTGCCTATGTTTGTTAATTAAGCTGATTAAACCGTTGCCCAGTTGAGGTAGAGCCTTGCTTCTGTGCTTCCTCTAATTCATTTCATACACCCTTTTTTTGGTTCTTTTATGTTTCTGTGCATTTCATCTGTCATATTTTTGACACGGTTGCTCTTTTATCTTATTCATTCTGTCATCTTTCGTCCTTGCACCGCACCACTCATGCTGTGTTCTGTGTGTGTCGGTGAAAGACCCATATGTCTGCAGCGAGTCCTGTGTACGCCATGTGCACGCAGCCTGTGTATGCTCTGACTTGCATGTGTGAGAGTGTATTTGTGAAAGTGACTTGTCCCACTGGTCCAGGTTGTGACCTCGGCTTTCATCTCCTTAGTCTGGGGCTTCAGCCTCCCGTTGCGATTCGTTTCCAGCCAACAACACAGCAGATGCCACCAGACACCAAAGCAAACACTGACAGTTCGTATGTACATATGTCCACCTTCTCAATTAGTCAGTCATGCATTACCTATATGACAATTTATGCATTTAAATATAACCAAATATGAGTGCCTTTTCCATTGAACAAGGCAAGGCTTAAGCAATACTTTAGGAAAAAAACTTATACATTTATTATGTTTTACAGATATAGAGAATGTATTCTGTCCGGTTTTGGTCAGTCTTTTCCAGCTGACTACTCCAAATTCAAATGCTTCAAACAGGAATAATGGTTTCTTTAATCTTATTTGTAATTCAGGAATATTTAATTATCCAAAAGGGACATTAAATGTTGTAACTCTTTTCATTAAAGTAAGAGCCATAGTGATTTATGATGCTATAACTTGAAGGATCACCAGTAGCAGATACTCTTATAGTAAATCTGAAGAAGTATATGACAAAAGACTCTTTGTGTATAATAGTCTCATAGTTTGTAACAGCTAATAGTTTAGTTTCCAGGCAACAGAGACAATATTCCAGAGAAATCTGTGCTGGTTGACACCATCACTTGTTAGCAAGCACTGCCAAGCCACATCATTTGCCTTTGCTGCTTCTCATTAAATCTTTGTCTGGCTGAGAAAGTCTGACATAGAGATGTTGGAGTCTCTATGTAGAGCCTCCACAGAGAGGCTCTACATAGATGATACAAATAAAATGTAGTAAACTTGCACCTCACATGACTGACCAGCTGTTTATACTGTTGTTTTGCATTAGAATTGGATTTCTTTATGTTTCTGGACAACATGTAAAGTCACCAATATCAGTTGACCTGAGGGAACATTTTCAACTTGGCCAATAACACATTCCTGAAAACATTTCTCAATTTTCCTGATATGTGATCTCTATGCTAGTTTGCAACCTCTACTTCTTGTTTCTAACAGCTGTGCATAACGTCAGTATCTTACAAAATTACGCTGCACATTGTCTACTTGAATTGGTTCAATTAGGTGTAAACACACGTAATTCACATTTTATTTATTTTCCCTTATTGGCAACATAAAAAAAAACTTAACAAATTACTTGAGTGACAATTGGTTGGAAACACAGCCAATGTGACAGTACAACACAAGAACTATTTCCTTTCTTACATAAGCAACAGGAGGAGTCTCAAATATATATGACACCAAGCTTAAAGCATTTATATTCATATCCAAGAACCATAATAATAGCTCAGGAACGGTGGTAACAGCGACTGAGTTGTGCTTCACAAGGCAGCTTTCATTAGAATGAAGTTATTCTAGTGTTTTAATATAGAGGGTCTCAAAAAACTGTTTAATTCAAGACATCTTAGAAGCTGATGGAACTCATCTCTGTCAGAAAACTACTGATAAGGTCTGTTAAGACTTTGGACAGTCACAGTTTGGTAGAAGAAACCTAATGTGACTCTATTTACCCCTTTCCCTTAGTTAGTTTTTGAGTTAGTATTTCTAAATTTTACGTTTTAGTCTATTTTTTGTATTGCTCACTGCACCCACTCCCAACAGTCGTCTGAGGTTGTCCTCGATTACCTCGTGACTTTCAGTTGACTCTAATCAGACTTTCTCGCCTTGTCTTTCCCCTCATCTCGTTTCTGTTATGTGTTATACGATGACGATGGGTGGCCAGATGCTCCTGGTGGTAAGCGAGGCACAACTGTGAAACGTCAGTTGAACAGTTATCTCCTCTGCCTTGCTTATTTATTTTGTTCTCTTAGGACTTAAGATGGCTGCCTGCGATGTAGACATGCCTGTGTGGGCCGTCAAATAGCGGCCTCTGCAAATCCCCCTGTTTATCCACAAGCTTGACCCACTGGGCATGAGTGGGCGGCATGTACGCTGGGTGTCTACCGGCGGTGGAGAAAGGATGTTTGTATGTATGCAGGCATGTGTGATGAACGTAGCTTAAATTTGTGTTTAGGATGAATCATTCCAGATTATCGCTTAAAATCCGCTGTCGGTGAGTACGTGTGAGTGCCTGTTTGGATGTGAAGATGCAAAGGATTGAACCCACACAGACACACACACACACACACACACCGAGTTCTTGGCAAACGGAGGCAGTTGTTCTGCTAAGTGACAAAGAATAGGGGTCTTGTGATGTCTTCTGATGCCAGTGCTAAGCCAGCTACTGGCGGTTCGAGTGATCCATAACTGATCTGTACTTTGGATCTTTTTCAGAGTGCCACACCCAAAGAGTTCCAGGTGTTATACTAAAGCCTGAAGTTTTAAGGAGGAAAAAATGTTTATTGAAATCAAAAGACAAATTGTTTTGAGGCTCCTGTAGTTTTCAAATTGCATTTTGTCCCCCCCCTCCTCCAATTCAAACAAAGATTGCTTCCATGCATGGCAAAGATGGCTGATGCATGCTAAGAATATCAGAAGAACCATTTTAGGTTGCATGTAAATGCACATAAATACAATCTGCAAACTGTATTGTTCTTTCACGGAAAAACAGAATTTCAAAGAACAAGCACTCAAGCATGCAACACACACACACACACACACACACACACACACACACACACACACACACCAAGTTGCACCAGCTTCTTATCCAATCCCTTCACTAATTCCCCCTTGGTAGAAGGTGTTCATTGTTTCTCTTTCATTCTAATCTCTCCTTCTCCTTTTTTTTTCAAAATCCATATTAGATTCTCTTTGAGTTGGCCACAATCGGAGGCACTGGAGCAGAGCATCACCCTGCTAATGCTCTTTGTCTCCCCAGATTTGTCACTTAGCATGGAGAGTACACCTTTGTCATGGAGCAGGGTGGGAAAGAGGCAGACTCTCACTTGGGGCAATTGTTTCTTGTCAGAGGCCATCTTAACCCCTTTCCCCTCCCTTCTCCTCCCTTAAGCAAATCAGCTTTGCCCTGGATTAGAGCCCTATCATAGCTCTGTCAGATCTCAGCAGCCTGCCAAAAACTGCAAAAACAAACAGATCCTTAAAGTTGGATGGAAAATGCTTCCAAAAAACAATTCCACGTTGTCTTCACCTTGATATCGCCACTTGATATCTCTTAAATATAGACGTTCTAGTCATATTTATTATTGAAACTCATGATTTTCTTAACCTACTATGTTATCTTAGAATGAAACTAGAACAGTATTGTGCAGTATCATCCAACGGACATCACAATATGTTATTTAAAAAAAGAATTGGCTGTAGAAAATCTTCATTGAAAACACAGTTGAGTTACCTTCAGAGTTCCAACAGACATTTTTTTGTCTTGAATTTTGTCTTTAACATAATTGACATTTGAAAGTAAATTGTTAGTTTGTGTTTTATTGGTTGCTTCCTTCAGTAGTGAAGCAAAAGAATGATGAAATATTACAGGGCTTTTTCACAGCTTTTTGTTTTGGCATCTCAATAAACTAAAAAGAGCAAACATGTTGTGTTTCAACATGTGTAATAAAAAGTCCTCTCTGGATTATTGTGCAATGAATATATATTCCTTACCTCACAAATAGTTTCCCATGGTAGTTTTGGATGGGAGTAGAGGAGAGACAGAAGCCTAAAGACAACACAAGTTGGCAGTTTTGGAGTCTGCCTCTAAACCTTCAGAAAGTGAGGAACAAAACGGAGACCACAGTTTATTTTTCTGCTTCTGACGTGTGTGTTTTTTTTCGTCTTTCACACAACAAAACCCAACTTCAAAAATATAAATAGATACACACGGGCACACACACCATCTCAGATGTCCGTGGCAAATCTGTTGGTTTGATATCTAAACTACTGCTTCGTAAAGAGTAATCAATCCTAGATATGGTTCTGAGGAGTATTGGATGCGTGTATGTGTGTTTATGTTATTGGTCATTTTAGGTCTCTGTGATGACCAGAGATGGTAAAATGGCAGGAAAAGTGATGAGCAGGCGCTTCACAGACCACGAATGAACTCCAGCTAATCCCTTCAACCTATCTTCCTCTCTCTCACCGTCCTCCTTTCCCCTTTTACATTCTGTCTCATTTTCCCAAGCATTTTTTCCCTTTTCTCAACCTTTTTTTTGTGACTCGTGTGTCTTCCTCTCTCGCCTTTCTCTCTCCCTCTCTCAGTTCTTGGACCACCTCCCTTCATTCCAGCCAGCCCCTCCTGTGGGCCCTTTCTCTCTCCAGCCAGAAGTGCCGAGCCAGGGCTTTTGCCGGCTGGTAATTTATTTTCCCATTAGCCCCCTGTCTGAAGTGCATGCTCTGGGTGTGAGAGTGTGTGTAGGAGGGGGCACTAAGGGGCCACCCAAAAGAAAGACCCAGAAAGTAGAAGAGAGGAGGGCACCCTGGACACACTGATAAGACGAAAGAGTGGAGGAAGCGAGATGGAGGGGACAGAAATGAGGAGCAGAAGTGAAGACTGAAGATATTGGCTTGGTGGCCATTGGAAAATATACTTATAATGTTGAAACATGAGTGATCTCTGATGCTGAAGTGATTAATCAATCTACAGAGTACTCCACAAACTGTTGCCCATTAATCAATTACCAATTTTTCTCTGTGCCTCGGGTTTAGTACCAATTTCCATTTTCCTCCACTCCCCCCCAAAAATAGGAAGGTATTATTCGCCTTGGGTTGCCTAAACTGTAATAAGCATCTTTTATGTTTTTTTTGTATGTTTTATGCACAACTAAAGACTGGTTGATGACAGCATGGGTAACACATTAGCAAGGATGACATTTTGAATGACTGATAGCTGTGGCTGCTGCAGCCTAATGACACTTTCTGTGGATAATAAACTATGATTACTTGGATCAACCATGATTTTAAAACCCGTCAAACATAATTTGGACACATTTCTATTCTAGATTATATGGATGCAACCAGCTTTAACCACCAAAGTGTAGAGAGAAGAGAAGGAGGAAGTTCAAAACATTACTTACCATCCGTCGAAATGAGCAATGATCACGTCCCTGATTCTGTCTCTCCATCTGGCCAAAGAGATTTATAAAGGAGTGGCAAAAGCAAATGAGGTGGATTAGCAGCAGTGCTCCCCAACAACTGATAATGTCATTGAGGATGTGTTATTGTGGAATGTTGTCTGTTGCTGGAAATTATCTGTTAGCATGTCTGTTAGCATGTCTTTAAATATACTTGGATGATATGAGTTAAAACAACATCTAATTTCCCTTTGGGATAATTAGTGTTTTTGAATTGGGTCTAGATCTAAACTATACTGATTTGTCAGTTTTGCAAACACTCTCCTCTCTCAATCTAAAAGCAACTGGACTTTTAAAACAAGACCAGCTGTGCTTTTGGATCTAGTTGCTATTATCTTGTATTATTTTATTTTCCCACTTTTCCTATATATATATTTTTTACCTTCTTTACAAAGAAAGTACTCTCCAGTACATGTTTTCCTTTTAAGAGGGTTTATTTTTCCCTCTTCCATTTCAGACTCGGAACTCGATGGGCTTTTCTAGTGTGGTAAAATCCTGTCAACATGTTTTTTTTTGTTTTTGTTTTTTTTTCTTCTGAATGCATGTGAATGTGGGACAGATCAAATCAGCCGGTCTGTGTGACCATGTGCCGAACACACAGACAAGAGAACCATTCATGCAGTTCATTCCAATATTAAAACTATTGTTGTTGTAATTCCCATAACCAAAGTGATAGCATTGCATGCCTTTTATGTCTATTGTTGCTTTTAAAATACACATAAACACACAGCTTCTGGGAGGGAAAAGGTAAATCCTCACATATAATAGTAACCGATGATTAAATTGGCCTTAATCTTTGTGTGTGTGCGTATGTGTCCATAATGCCTATAGTGTGGCATTCATAGATGGTATGTAAAAAGGGCTGCCTTATCACTTATCAGGGGAGGCCAAATTGACACAGAGGAATCACTCCATTGTGTGTGGATTCAAAGAGAGATGTGAGCACATTGGATGTCTCCATTTCCAATAACTGTGACCTTGAGGCAAGAGGAATAACACCTCCAATCTGCTGACTGTTGGATTCAGACACAGCCAGCTGATTTTTGGGGTGTCGGGTGCAGAGGGCTAATGCGGCGCTGGCTTTGGATTATTCTCTAGGGTAAATTGAGTTTGGCTGTAATTGTTTCCAAACCCTTTTGAATGTGGATTACAGGAGGTGCTGTTGTGCGGTGAGTTAATTGTTCATTAAAAAGGCAAGCGATATGCAGAAATGTTAAAAAATGTAAAATTTAGAAAAAAGTTTTCTAATAAGATTTTTAACAAAAAATACCCTCACTTCCCAACGTACTCACAACCCTTTCATGATTTCACTATTTTATCTTACTAGGGCAGCACAAAATATCCATATTTCACAATATCATTAGCTGTGTTTCCACTGATCATAAAATTGTGCAAATTAAAATGACTAAAATACGCTCAATGGAAGCACACCAATTTTGAGAAAAAAACTCACTTTTGAGCTAGGATGAGGTGGTTTGTCAGTTGTGTTTTGTAAAACTGCAATGGAAACACTTTTTTTTTTTTTTTGCATCACGACTGACACTTGGATGAGAAACTGATATCTACCAGCACAAAGGTCTGAAAATCAGCCACTGTTCCCGGTTGCTCTGCTGGGAGACATTGACTGACAGATGTCGCAATATTTAGTGACTTTTAAGATGAAAAATCAGTATCGGTCAAAATGAGGTTAGGCATTTTAGTGATCAGTAATCAGCCAGAAACCTGCGATCAGTGCACCTCTACTACTCAGGTTCACATAATTTTTATTTCCATTTCATAACTATGTACTAGCTTATGTTTCATCTGTCACCATAAAATCACACTAAAATATGTGAGTTTGTGGAGTTCAAGCACTCTGAGGGAACGAAAATATGTTCTCATCGGTTTTCTCGAGCCGTTGCTTTAATCCACTCTGTATTTGGACTACAGTTGACCTCGTCTTGTCCCTTCCTCTGCAGTTCAGCGGTGTTTTGTTTTATGCTAGCAACAGGCTTAAAGTGAGATAATCATCTGCTTGATGTGAAACCAGTGATTCATCACTTATCACCCTTGTAATAACAGAGCCATGGTTTAATCTTCTGTCTTTGTCAACAGCACATTCAACATCACTGCACTCAGTTTGCTTTATTGAAACAGGGCAGTTGGGCAATACCCACATTAAGCAGTAGTAGAGCTGACAATGGACTTGAGAAAGTTTTGAAGTTTGGTGCCTTTTTTTCTGGCCTTTTTGTTACATATATAACACTTATGACTGAATTTTACATTAGAAACTTAAGTATATACATACAGTCGATCAGAGATCATTAGAAATGAAGTGACTGGTGACCTTTTGTTAAAACCCTATTAGTTGATTGATGTGTGCATGGGGGCTCTTAGTCTTTTTGTTGATCATGTGCTAACAGTGCCCAACTGCCTGTGTGTGTGTGTGTGTGTGTGTGTGTGTGTGTGTGTGTCAAATCAGGTCTAAACAAAGCCATATTCTTTTTTAGCACTCAGCCTAATTAATCCATCTCTTAGCCACAAAGGGGACCCTTCCCCTCCCTTTTTTCCAGCATGTCCCATTGGCATTTTAGGGCAGAGAGATTCAGCAGGACCCCCGGGCACCCTCCTGCCCTGACCTCTGCCCCCCCACCAGGGGAGCATCTGTGGATCGATCCGGGGCCAGCTGGCACCAGGAGGAAGAAAAGGGGCAGGGCTGGTACTCTTAAAAAAAAAACACAGTTCAACTCAACATACACACACACACACCTCTGCAATGCAGGCCACTCTTTTAAAGGACGAGCAACACTAGGCCAGTTTGAGGCTTGGTAACTTAGCTCGTCCCTTTTTCTAAATTGAAAGCCTTGACCTTTTAATGGCAAAATGCAGGTTTAAACAGTTGCAGCCAGGGGGCAGCAAAGAGCTGTCACCCCCCTCCTTTTTCTCTTTCAGTATGTTCCTTGCTTGCCCTTTTCTTGCTCCCACTGCTACACGCACACACACACACGCACACACACACACACACGTAGTCGTTCTGTAGGCTCAAAGAAAGAGCATATTGATAGTCCTATCCTCTTTGTAATAAATTAAACTTCTGTATTGTCCTTCCCTTTCATTTTACACATTGTCACATCCTCCTAGTCGCCCTAATCCGTGTTACTTCCCACACCTTCTCTCCAACACACACAGTGATTGACAAGCAGCATCCAGGGAAATGGAGAAGATTCCCATTGTTTGCCAGCCACTACCCAAATCTGTTGAAACGGTTATTTCATTCTTCTGCTGCACTATTTGCATATCCTTAACTATTTCCTATTTCTGAACTCCCCCCACACTCCTCCTCCTTCCATCGCCCCAAACTGCTTCTCTAAATCCCCTCTTCTTAAGTGTTTGCCGCATTTAGCAAATTCATTCATAAAGTATCTGCATGCGCTATTAGCTTAGTATAATAGCAAAGGGTATAATCTGCTGGGAGATAAGAGGTAAAAGGAGAGTTTTTCCTCCTTTTTCTTGCTCCCCTTCTTCTGGGCTGTTCTTTGGACAGTCGGGTCGGCGGCTTCATGTCATGTTTTCGTGGAAAAAGCTACAAGGCTCAAATGTCAGCATCAAATGTCAAGTGGCCTCCGTAGTGAGTTGGTTGGTCTCTTCTGCTTTTTTTTTTGTTAAATCATTTGTTTGAGCATGGAGACAGGTGGAGAAGAGGAACAGGTGCAGAAGGTTGGATTAGATGAACTGTTGAATATTGGCGGAAGATGGAGAAAACTGAAAGTCAGGATCGAAACGAGAGTGTTGGAGATTGTTGTTCTAGGAAGCATTAAATGTTTTCTATGCGGTGTAGAAATTAGGGGTGCACTGTTGGCCTATCACCAATCATTAAAAAGCCTGACCTGCCGATTTTGGCTGATGCTGGGTTTGTTTTCATTTGACACCTTGCTAAATATTGCAACAAATCTGCTAAGCTGTCAAAAGTGGGTGACTTTTGTAACCAGGTGAGTGGGTCTCTCAACACTCTCACTACAGAGCAAAAGAAGACGGTGACTAATTTTTAGACCATTGCCAAGGCTAAGATCGGTGGATAAGATCGGTTTCATGTGTAAGTATCAGTTGGTTACCGATGTCGCAAATTTAAGGAAATTGGGGCTGATCGTTGCACCCCTAGCAGAGAAGTTTGAAGTTTTCCATTTATTGCAGCTCTTCCTGGCTTGATCAACATGCAAAAAATGACAAGTTTGGAATTGCTTTTCCAGTGTTTTAAAACCTCATGAGTTTGGTAAAAGTCAGTGTTTTATCAAATTTTAGATTTCTTACTTTCTTGCTTGATGCTGTTATGGTCTTTACTTTTTCTAAAAAAATGGCATATGAGTTTGTTTAATTTTACCAGATGTTTGAATTCTTATTTTTGTATATATTGTTTGGAAGTAATTCTAATGTCAGACATGTTTTTGTCCTTTTTGAATTCCCAGGGTTGCTACAGAGTTTAAGTTTTTATAGGTCTGAATAAGTAGGAGGACAGAAACGCTATATGGAATTTGGAATATTTGTAATTCCTATATTTTGTTTAAATGGATTGTCCTGTTTATCCGTCTAGCTGTCTGTACATTATTTAGCCTAACCACCATTAAAGAGTTTGTTGTATAGCATTCTGAGCTTTTATATTTATAGTTAAAAAGTAAACACAAAATTTATAGAAAGCTACAAGAACTTGAGTCAGGAAATGTTGGCATAAATTCTATGTAGAAACAATGACTTCTACAAACTTTAGAATTACCAAAGTTTGTAAAAAGTGGCTTAAATGACATGTCTCTGTTCCTCTTTACGCCTAATGTTGGAACTTTTCTAGCTGACCTGTGGATTTGTAATCTCTGTTATGGGCTTGAATAGTTTATCACCTTATTACCAAACGCCTTACCACTCCAAGCTGACACAAGTTCTGTGTGAATACTTGCATGTACGTGTGTGTGTGTGTGTGTGTGTGTGTGTGTGTGTGTGTGTGTGTGTGTGTGAATAAATAACCTGCAGTCTTCAGTGATAAGGCTGAGATTGAGTTTTCCCCCACAGCGCCAAAGCATCTGAGGTGAGTGTGTGGCTTTTGTGTGTGAAGACATCAGGAAACGGCTAACGTAAAGAGCTTGTATCGGTTTATCTGGCACACATGGCAGGGAGTGTGTGCGTGTGTATATGTATATGTGCTCTGGAACTGGTGTAGTGTGAAAGAGAGCTAGCTGCCCTGCTTTGTTCACCGTTGTGAGCACGAGAGGATGAATCCTCAGAGCTCGATCCATGTCTGAGACAAGACTGGATGCTACTACGTGCAAAATCAGGGCCTGTGTCTGCCAGTGGAGTTGGATGCCTTTTATACACACCCATGCAATAAAACGTATACAAAGAAATGGAGATTGTTTGGACACAGACATTTTAAACAAGCGCATGCTTCTGTGCTTCATTGTAAAGCAAAATGTGAGTACCGGTGTGTTGTTCCTTTGATGTGTCATTTCGAGCAACGTAGTAATTTCCTATTACTGAATGTATTTGAAAGAAGGCATTGTGGCTGGGCAATTTTCACATTGGTGGTGTCAACACAGCAAGGTGGTGAACCAGTCTGATATTCACCAACAGCATGGTACTTCCGTACCCAGCCAGACAGTTTTTGTTCAAGGAGGTCAGAGAATGGCCTGGAACATCCCCAGCTGTTCGGTTTTCAGGTCTAGCAGTCAGTGACCAGGTTTTTTTTTAGCAGTTCTTATTCTGAACACACTGCCTTTTGGTTAGCAACCTGCATGCACATGCTCACATTAAGGGTGTATTCACACCACCCCTGCTTGGTCCGCTTTAATCAAACATTAGTTCAATTAAATAGGTTTGGTTCGTTATGGAAGGTGTGAATGCCCATTTGATATCTCAAAAAAGTGAACTCCGGTTCACATAAAAACTTGGGTCTCGGTTCTGTTGAAGTGAACTCAGGTGAACCACCGGTCCGGTTGGCTCCGGTGGTGCCAAGCGGACCAGAGACCACTTGAAAAGCAGGAAGTGGACTACAATGCAGGGCATTCTGGGTAAACACAACAAAAACAAATGTGCAAGCCTTGTGGTCTTTTACCAAAGACGAAAGAGAAATGTTGGAATCTCTAAAATCTGATGCTACTCCAAGTTGTACTGTGTCTTCTTCGGAGGTTTTTGTGTCCTTTCTTCCAGTCGTCGTCGGTGCAGCGCCATCACAGGTGAGGAGGTTAAAGGTTGTTCAAAGAGTTTGGATTGTTTGACAGTGCAGCGCGACAGAGAACCGCACCAGTGAAAATGCAACAAATGTTGCCATTTTGGTCCCCAGTCGAACCGAGTCAAAATACCCTAAAACTCTTTATCACCTCTGTGGCATATCCCCAAACTAATTGGACATTAATACTCTGACTCACAATGTATACTAGAGGACAGAACGTCGTCCAAACAATTCAAGATCAGATCAGCCATTGGAGATACACAATGCATTCTCCTAAAAACCTCCTCTCAATGTGGTGCTGAGAAGTAGTGACTTGTTTTACCCTACATCAAATGTGGTGTTCAATCTCCCTTGTCTCCAGGAGTCTCTGTCAGGACGGAGGAAGGCTTTAGCCACCAGCAGCATAAACATGAAGCAGTATGCCAGTCCCATGCCCACTCAGACAGATGTCAAACTCAAGTTCAAGCCCTTGTCGAAGAAGGTGGTGTCGGCCACACTGCAGTTCTCTCTCTCCTGCATCTTCCTCCGGGAAGGAAAGGCCACGTAAGTATTATTAAATATTCAGCACAGTTTAACCTAAGGGTGTTCAAACATTTTACAGTACAGACTCCTGTACTCATGATTTCCAGGTTCCCTTTAAACTCTCTTTAGTTCACAGACACACTCAGTCTGCGCTTGCCTGTTTGTTATTAATCAAAAGTATGATAACTGTCGCTTTGATTTTAAACTTTCTTTATTTTTAAGCGTTTCCCTTCCTCCCCCCCTGTATTTGAGTGCAGCGCCGAGGCCTTTGTTGCGTCGCGGACCGCGGGTCGATGGCGCGTAACCCTTGTTAACCCTTCTGGGAATGATGTCGACCACACACAAACAAACCCCATCACGCCAGTTCAAATGAGCCTGTGAGCCTGGGAAACACCAAACACAAAGGGGAAAGAGAGAGAGAAATACAGCAATTATGATGGAGCAGTGATATCAGGAGATGGAGGGGAGTGGTAGGAGACGACATAAAATACCAGGAAGCATATAGAGATAGTTGGGGAGACACAGAGAGATTCAGGTTCAGTCGAAATTTGAAATTTTCGATGCTTTTAACAGAAGGTTGTGGTAAAGCGAACAAAATGTTGATTCCAACACACTTTAGAAATTACACAGAGACGAAACAGACTGTATCTTTCCATACTTAATTTTAAAAATGTCACAACCAAAATGCATTTTGTGGCGTTTTAGGAACAGATATTTGGAAATACCAAATCCAAGTCCAAGACTTAATTACAGTCAAGGCCATGTATACTATTATATCTCAGGGGTTTAATAGTAACACACTTCATTTTGGCCAGTAATAACTCACTCACCAATGACGTGTTTTTGACAGTAACACATATTTTTAGGGATGACTCAACACACCCCTGCAGTCCTTTATATACATTTATCTTATTCCTTTGATATTTTCTTTCAGTTATTTGCTAATATGCTTGTCTAATGCTAGCATTTTTTTCTCTTTGTTTTGATTCATTGATAAACCATTGCAATACTTTTGGTTTTCCACTTGATGAAAGTTGTGTTTTGAAATTCAGCTGCTTCTCACCTGAATCACTTCAGAGTCGGAATCTGATCTCTGACTGGTTTCTAATCAGTTTGTTTTGGTGTCATTGTGTTTATTTCTGTCTGTTTTGTACTAATTTAAGTATTTAGTCTTTGTCCTTTCTTTCCTGAACAGTTTTTACAGTCTGTAATCATAAGTTTCTCTGTTCCAGTGATGAGGACATGCAGAGTCTCGCTAGCTTGATGAGCATGAAGCAGGCCGACATCGGCAACCTGGATGACTTCGAAGAGGAGAACGAGGAGGACGAGGAGAACAGGGTTAACCAAGAGGAAAAGGCTGCCAAGATCACAGGTATAAACTGGAACAGTACTTTATTTTATTTTTAGATAATGAGCTAAAATCAAAGATTTTTTTTCTGTTTCTAACAACTGAAATAGTAGAAATATTTTAACAATGGGTCCTAATGTTTTATGCTACCATATTTCTTTTTCTTTTTTTTGTTGTTGTTTTATTTGTTTTAAGAATTGTACTGACAGTATAAAATAGTAGCCCATATTTCAATGATACTTGCCAGTTTAAATGAAGGTGTAAATATAAAGTACGACACTTTTGTCTAGTAACAAGTAGTACATCCACATTTCGCCGTTTTGATCCAGTGTGTCCAGGATTTGATCCAAATCTGTTCTGAAATCATATTTGAATAATTTTGCAAGCAAAACCAAAAACCATGTTAGTCAAAAGTGTTTCCAGAATAACTAGCTTCAACCATTAAACCTCCATTAATGATCACCACTGACGGGGCTTTTTGTGTGGCATCAACATATCCTTCTTTTCTTTTCTTCGCTTTTCTTTTCTTTTTTTTTTTTCTTACTTCAGGCCTCTGGTTGTTGGCCTGTGTGTGAAAGTGTGTGTATATACCCCCAAACCTAAAAACAGCAACTATGATTTTTCAAAATGCATGAGTTCATAGAGCGTGGTTTCCAGCCTGAGGGTTGTGTTTATGTTGCTTAGGGTTTCCTGTCGCATCCCTCCATATATACATGCTCGGGATTCACCGTCTGGTCTAATATCTGGGCCTCACTGCTTCCTGCTTTGCTTAATCCAACTTTTCAGAGCGGCACCTCTTCACGTTAAGCTTCATGCGTTCCTTCTTTTTTCTTTTCCTTTTTTATTCTTATCTCATTTATATGTATATGCATTGAGTGCCTACAGCAACGCTCCACTAGCATGTATCTCTGAATCAAAGGCCAGGACAAGCCAGCACAACTCCTTGCAATCATCATATTTCTCAATGAATCCTACCTACAGAACAAGCCAGCGAGCTTCTCGAGCGTTTATAGCAACACCAGGCAAACCGGGTTGTTTGCTCTCTCTTGTTGTTGATGTATGTCTGATGGATGTCTGTGTTTGGATTTGTTGCTGTTTTACCTTTTTCTTAGTATTTTATAAAGTAAATTGCTACTAAACCTTTGTCTCTAGGAATGTTTTTTTTTTTTTTTTTTAAAGATAATTGTATTGAAATTTTCAACAGAGTTAAGGAGGAACATGCATTTTTAATGGAGACCGTAAGCCAAGATGTCGCATCTTAACTAGTAATTTAGCCATGTTTTGGTTTGTTTGAAACTGGCTGATAAAAGTCTTCACTGTGGTGCTTTGGTTTAGTTGTGCATCATGACGATTACTATCGCAATAACTTCTCTGACTATTTATGATCCAGCAAAAGTAGTTATTGTGACAGGCCTACTGACTGACAGACCAGGTCATGTCTGCATGTGTTCCGTTATCAATAGTCACCCATTGTTGCCAACTCAGCCACTTTGTTGCTATATTTAGCGAATTTTGGGGCGAAAAAAAAAATCGGTATCGGCCAATATCGGAATTGGCAGGTCAGACTTTTTATAAATCACCGATTGGCCAGAAAACTGCAATCGGCGCATCTTTAAAAAGTTTGCCCCAACATACTGTAGTGAACCCCTATTTTTTTTTCACACTTGCTTCATATAGCCATGTTAACAGTTCAACTTTTTGAGCCATGTTATTAAATTCAATCATTTAAGATCTAAACTCTTGATGTTTAGTTCCTTCGTTGAAGCAGAATTATTATGTTTTCTTTTTTTCTACTGCTACAGTTTTTAATAGACTTCCAGCTTTATCAGTAAATTATGAATAACAGAGCAAATAAAAAAATAAAAAAAACAAGCCTTCTGTTTTCTCCTTTTATTTTTTTACTCTGTATTTCTGTGTAAATAATGTGAGTTTGTGTGATGCTGCGAGTGAATATTATGCATAAGGGTATGTTTTTATGCATTGTTCACTTTTTACTCTTCCTCCCTCCCTTCCTGTACCGGGCCTTTCGTTTACAGAAATAGTAAACCAGTTGAATGCCCTCAGCTGCTTACATGGGGATGATGATGATGATGATGATGGTATTCCCAAGCGAGCACGCAAAGCAACAGCTAAGCCTGCTGCTTCTTCCCAAGGTCTTTTTTTCCACCTTTCTTTCACCCTAAATCATCTCCCGATCTTTTCTTTCAGTGACTTGTAACCTCTACCCAATCATTGCCTTTTTTATTTATATGTACTAAGTGTCTATTTTTGTAATAGACATTTGAGTTTTTGGTTCCTTTTCCGTTTGGTCCCTTCCTGCCCCCCACACCTCCTTGATCCTCGTCATTGGTATTGTGATGGTGTTGTGGTCATGTGATAATAAAGTTTATTTTGCCTCAGTTGTTGTCCTCTATTGTGTTGTAAAAAAATCAGTAAACATCAGTTGGTGTTCATTCTTTTGTTTACTTTTGTTTTTGATAGTGTGACCTTAAATTTTCTGTTTTACTGCATTTGGAGGTGAACCAGTGTAGGATTATTAGTTGCTGGTTATTTGGTTCCTTTTGCATTTTGTATCTTTCTAGACATTTTCATGTATAAAATGGGGTTCTCCTATTGATCTGCATCAATTTCGTAACTGCCACTTGGATATTTAGTACTCTGGCGAAACACAATTCAAAGTAAATTTCGACATTGTCCTAATAGTCTACATCAAAGAAAATGTGAATTTATTTAATATATTTCTTTAAAAAAATCTTTAAAACAGATTATGCCTGAAATTCTTGCTTTTTATCATTTCCAAAATTAATATCTGCCTAGAGAAATGCCAGCTGGTGGTATGAATTGGTGAAGAGGCACAGTGACCTTGAGTCAGATTAAACATACCTAATTAACCCCTTTTTTTTTCTTCAATATGAGCAGAAAAATATTCATTGAATTGTATTGCCCCATTTTCAAATAGAAAATATCTTCATTTTAATGGTTTGTATAGAAAACAGCCCCCCAAAAAACGGCTGGCAGTCGAAAGTATAAAACCACTTTTTCACAACTGCAGCCTGAAATAGACACCAGTATTCAAAAAGAAGTCCTGCGCCTCTTATCAGGTACCACTCCACATTGCCACACTACATATAGATCAAGAGACACATAGGCTACTTGCAGCAACCCCCCCCTCCTCATTCAGAGTGTCACAAAGCTCTCAGCAGTATTCCTTGGCATCTACTTCAGACACGTTTACGATCTTTTCAAAGCGGCCCGCACCCCTGTCGCCTGGGAACGAGCCACGATCAGTACGATTAAGACAAAGTAGACAAGCCTTGGAGATCTCCAGTAAGGATCTCCATAGCAACTACATGCGTTTCTTCAGTCCCTCACGGGAGACCTCCCCTCCGTACTGCATAACTTTTCCCAGAATGCCACTGTTGTACATGCGCTGACAAGCGAGAGTGCCGAGGAAAGCAGAAGTTCAGGCAGCGGGTCCCCTAAAAGAGGGGTGTACTTGTGGTGTTTCATCTTGTGGTTCACTCCAAGTGCAGATTTTTGGATACTTGGGTTTGAGGATGTCTTGTATTGTGTGTTCTCTAGCTTTTTGACCTTGTTGCATTGCTTAAATGTCTTTCTGTTGGACTCTAATGCGACAGAACTGATCAACAAGCTGAACTTCCTGGAAGATGAGGATCAGGACTCCGCTCCCACCATGATGAACAATCCCTTCGATGAGCCTGACGGCGACCGTCACCCCTACCCCCTTAACCCATTCGGTGATCCGGATGAGGAAGGTAGGTGACAAGAGATGTGTGAGTTTACTACCAATGCTGATTGATTTTTGAGGAAAAGACGACCGATTGACTAGTCGGGGGCAATTCATTGCGAAATTAGAGATGCGCTGATCCGATATTAATATCTGTATCAGTCCCGATATTGAAAAAAAAAAATTCTACATCTTGTATCAGTGACAATGTGCCTGATCCATAAGGGGGAATCTAGTCAGTCTAATTCTATGCTTTGTGCTCCGAGTGACATCATGTTTTATTATTTTACATCATATTTATCATTTCTAATTGCACTTTCTGAACCATTTGAAAGAATTGTTGCAGTTTATTTTTAGATATTTGACCGATGTAATCAGTCATTTTTCTGACCAGACAAATTTACACATTTTTTACACATTTGACCAAACTTATGAAGCTAGTTTGGTGAATTTAGCTGTGCTGTACCGGTGCAGAGTTATCAAATAAATTTGTAATTGTAATTCAGAAATGTAATTGACCGAATTATAATTCGGTCCATTTATTTAAAAACCGACACGTTTCAGTCAAGTCAGCACTGTTTTTCTGTATCAGATCGGTATTGGCCAGTAGTAAACCTTAAATATCGGATTTGGTTTCAGAAGTGAAAAAACCTCTGCAAAATCAGTCACTAGTTGATTTTTCAGCACATCTTTCTTAGCTTTGATCTTAAGAAAAAACTGTAGTGGAGAGCATCTTTTGGATGGTAAGCTGCGCATATCAAAGCGTTAAAATGGACAGGCCAAGTCTGGAGCGCCACAAAAGGTTTTGAGTCAGATTGCCAAACCATGATTTTTTGTCTACCCCCTTGATAGTCTGGTGTTTTTTTGTTTATTTTAAGAGACACCCGTAACCACCCAAAGATCATCAGCTTTGTTGCCTTGTGTAAGTTTATTTTGATGTGCTCCTTAGTGTAAACTTAAAAAAATTTGCATTAATACAATTTACTGTCCTTAACTTTAACTGGGAAAAAACTAAATCCACACCATTTGTTATAAAATGCTTTATCATTTGTCTTTCACATCCCAATTTGAAATATTGACACACATAATGAAGGTGATGCATTGGAGGAGTTGAACTTCATAAGCGAAAGAAATCTGTACAGATAATACACACTATATAAGCAGCGAAATTGGCAACCAAGTATGTAATGCTTAGCTAGTTCCCAAGATAGACTGCAGTCAGATTTGTTTTCTTGCTCTCTGCTGTCTGGCTCACTACTCGCTAACAAAGCTCTTGTCAAGTCTAGTGAAAGACGTGCTGTTTATGCAGTTGGCGCTCTCGTCCTTATCGAACAGAGCTCCCTCCCCAGCCGGCTCTGAGGCAGCAGCTTGATGAGGACTACTCCTACGACCACGACTCGTCAAACCCATTCGGTGAGCCAGATGGACCGGAGACCGGTTCTGCTCCCGGGAACCCGTTTGACGAGCCCGACCAGGACCCTGAGCTTCAGCCAGACCCAGAACCTCCCAGGCCCAAGCAAAAGAAAGGAGTACGGCCTGTCGACATGAGCAAGTACCTGTATGCCGACACCTCTCACAACGACGAGGATGAGCTTGACGAGTAAGACTTGTTTAAGTCTTTATTTGCCTTTACAGCAAATCTCTTATCTTCTGAACCACTTAAATCAGAAAGCAACTAAAGAACAGTGGTATTATTGTCTGTTATTTTGTATAAAATGGACTTTCTGTTAAGCATCCTACTGATATAGTTTGTGTTGAATTAAGGAGACTGTGTCAGTAGTACTATGTGAAGCTCTAGGATTACCAGCATGGTTACCAGTAGCATTCCAAGCTGTATGAGAGACCCCCATTAGAGGCGTGCTTGTAGCCATGGCACGGGCCACCCCCACCAACACCACCACCACCAACAGGAGCAGGGTAAAGTGGTGAAGCAGCTCTTTCAACGGGAACAAGGCCTCTGTTGTTTCATTGCATTCTTCGGCCTTGTCTCCCTTTTCTTATTCTGTCCTGGCCTCCATCCCACCTCTCAACATCTTGCATTATACTTTCACTCTTCGCCATTCTCTTTAACTTCTTCCTGAGATGTTGCTTATTTTATTTCACCTCGCTTGTCCCTCCTCCCCCATCTTTTGTCTTTCCTTTGCTGAATTAGATTAGTTTCGGTCTTTATTAGAATAAATAGTCTAAATAACTAGCTTAACACAAACAAATTCACAGTAAAATATGTTTATTTGCATAATCACAATAATTGGGACTTGAATTAAAGTCAAACACCCTCACCTTTTCTGCAACTTTGCTCAAAAACTGCACTTCTAGTCTTGTCCTTGCGCTTTGTGCTGCTAATAGTTATTGTTATATTTGTCCTCCCAACCTGAGCCACAGTGAGTCTGATTTAAGCACATATATCTATGCGAACAAACAATAATTTGCATTGTGTGCATTTAAATCTCACACGTGTTATTTATTAGGAAGGGCTTGCCTTCAGTTTAAAAACTTAAAAGTTAAAACTATTGGAAAATGATTGCTTACCTTAAAGAGCTTTATTTTGGAATATCCCATGGTAACACTTTCATAAATGTTTCATCTCACATCTGGAAAAACTGTCTCTAAATTTTGGAGAGCCTATAATGCTAGAATGGAACAAGCACACGCTAAGCTAAATATGCTAAATAGTGACAACTCTTTTTTTTTTTTTTTTTTCTCGACCACTCCGATATTATACACTCCTGTACAATTATAAAAAGCTAATGTTAGTTGGCTAGTTAAGCTAGCTGCTCAGCCACAGCTTTCAGTTTGCTATTTACCTGATTCTCGTAGCTTGCAAATTGTAGTTTTAAAACAGCATTACCCATTAAGAGAGGTAGTTGGCACTCCTGTAGTTTTCAACATCTACTGTATTTCTAAACGATTGGTTTGTTTTGTAAGATGTGTAAGAGTCAAATTTTAGCCCGCTAACAAAGTGTTGCAACATATGTGGGAAGGGTACGTAATATAATTCTGCATTACGTGGAGCTGGAAAAAAAATCTGGTCATTCATAGAGTATACCATAAAACATGAATACCAACTTTAAAAAAAAAAACTTTTTAAAAATCTTCGAATACCACAATATTGGGAAAGCTTGCCCATACCTTGTAACAAGCGTGACGACCATCTTTGCAAAGGTACGAGGACATCTGATGGTTCCTCGGCAGGTTTTCATGACAAAATCTCAAGTCTCTCAGCAAATTTCTTTCTGCCGCGGATCGTTCTGTAGTGCTGCTCAGCGAGATGTTTTAAAGATAGTCCATGACCTTTCCACAAGAGTGTCCGTGCTTGAACTGTAAATGTGAACCTCTCGGTTTTGGCTGTAGAGCAAAGCTGTCACATAGATATATATTTTAGCTCCACTCAGCTGTCAAAATACAAACAGTTTATTGACTGCAATGTCCCTTTTCCTCTTGCTTCTACATCAAGAGCCATATTTCTAAGAATAGAGGGTTCAGGAGGGCACACATTGTTTTGACTGAAGCCCTTTCACTTGTCTTTTAGTTTGGGCTCGCTGGTTAAAGCTCGTCTACAGTCCTGACTGCCTTTCTTTGTTTCTTCACTTGTTTATACTTCTCACAGTTTATTTAGAGTAGCTCTAAATGACGCTGCTCAGTCAGTTTCTTCTGTCCTGCTCTGTTCTCTTGTATGTTTAGGGCTGCAAATGACATGTTGAGTGAATGTCTTGAGGTCATACCCTTAGCTTTCAGAGCCACAAGCATACAGGCATATTGGTAACATCTCGGTGTGTGTTTTTGTTGCATGCTTCTGCATGTGTGTATGTTCTCCTGTTCTTGCCCGTCTGTCAGTAGTCCACCTTCGGTAGTGAGGATATGAGGTCACACAGTCCTGACCTCAGTGCACCTGCTTCTGCTATTAGCGTCTTCTATGCCATACAATGTGGGTGTTCTTCATTGTATGGCATAAAACCTTTGTTTCTATGAAACAATCTTTCTTTTCAGTTGTGTAGTTCAGCCATAAATGTCTTCAGAGAGTTCTGATTGTCTCTAATAATTCTTCATTGAATGTGTTTATGTTTGATAAACTTACTACTTACTTGGAGGAAAACAGCTTTACTCTTCTCTGATACTTTTTACATAGAGCAAAATTTTTAATACGCCTTTAATTACAGTTTGTCACGCTGCATCCACTGACTTCATTCTGTTTTTGGGGATTTTATGTAACAGAACAAAATGGCAGATTTATATCCTCTTAAAAGGTGCAACACAAAGTATTTTTAATCTTAGTGTAATATCCAGCAACGTTTTATTCAAAAACGGACTTGGGCACTGTCTTTCATTAAACTTGCATGAATACAGCAAGTTTGGATTTTGGTTTTTGTTGTTGACAATAGACTGAAATAAATTTCTGGCCTAACAAAAATGGAGAAAAATCAGTCCAAGAAAGTTAGGGAACTGTAGACCTTTTTTTTTTTTATAAAGCCCAATGTTCTTTTTATTTCCTACTTTGTCTCTTTAAAGTTCTATACAGATTTTTGCACTTTTTAATTGGCCAAAAAGAATTGTGGCCCCCGAGTACAATTAACTTGACAATTTGGAATATCACTGATCTAGAGTGTGTCGTGCATTCGGATTTAGGTACAATTTAACACATGGTATGGATGCGTTTTCTTCATTATCCTGCTATGAGATGACCATTTTTACATTTTGCAGTCTACCATTGTCCCAGCAGGATTGCCCACATTTCGCTCCATCTGTATTTGATATGTAGGTCAAAATGTTCCATTCTAGTTTTATCTGGCCAAATCACTTTCTTCCTCCTACACAAGATTTGCAAGTTGTGGCAAATCTTTATTTCAACAACAGTTATCTTCCTGCCATTCATACAGAAAGACCAGATTTGCTGAATAAACAATGAATGATTGCCTTGCTGGACGATCTCTCCCACCTTAGTTATGGATGTTTATGCCTCCTCCAGCTAAACCTAGCTTAATCCATCTTTGCAATTACCGTTGTAAAAAAAACTACAGTATTTCCTGGTCTTCCTGATGCTGTTTGCTCAATAATGTTAAACAAACCTCTGAGACGTTCACAGAACAGCTGCATTTATATAGAATTAAATTAGATGTAGGGGGGGGGGGGGCTATTTTAGAGGGAGAGTAAATGGGATTGTGTGTCCCATCTCTTGGAGGTTTTTTGTGTTTCCTTAAATGGGAAGAATGAAATGTTTCTCTAAAGCTTGAGAATGTTAGTTTGATGACAAACTTTTGCATTTTGATATAAATGTTAACCCAGATGTTCTATTTCCTTTACTTTCTGTCTCTTGTGGACTATTTTAAGGACATTAAAGCAGTAAGACTCTTAATTGTTTTCACCACTGTTACCTCGCTCTTTCACTTTCAGATCCAACCCGTTTTATGAGCCGAGGACATCAAGCCCAGCGCGGCCTCCCTCCGGCAGCCCCTCTCCTGATCTTGGCGGTATCCAGATGAGGAGGGCCCCTCCACCCCCGAGTACCAGCACAGGCCCGGGCCCCAGTCCACCCACCTCCAAGCCCAGCTCCGGCCCAGACGGGGAGAGAGCCCAGCCTTTGGGGCCCAGCCCTCTGGTGGCGGTGATGGGGAGAGAGCTGGCCTCCTCTTCCCCAAAGGTGAGCTCGCTTCGTTTTGACTCCCAGGGAACCTGAGTTGGTTCCATGACAACTCCCAGATCCCTTAAACCACAACAAAAGAAAAACAAATGGAAGGAATGCGAGACACTAAAAGGCTTTAACCAAAGCTGCACAATGTTATAGTGAGTTTACAGAAATGGCAAGGCGCCGCTAAAGGTTGTGTTTATTAGAATCAAGCCTACCAGTATGTTGGCCTCATTACATCTGAGCAGTCAAGTCATTGTGATTCAAGTCGGAGAATGTTAAAAGGAGATTTCTGCCAAACAAATCAACACCCTAAAAGGAAAAGTTCTTAGTTCTTAGACTAGTGTTGTCTCCCCATGTAATTTTAGCATCGAAATCGAAATTGAAGTTTGCATCATGTCAACTGAACTACGGCACACATTATACTACAATGTAGTCGTAGTGAATGATTTTCCTCAGTTTTTCAGTGGAGTAAAGTTTCTGTTACATTCTTCCTACTGCTCTCTCTCTCTCTCTCTCTCTCTCTCTCTCTCTCTCTCTCTCTCTCTCTCTCTCTCTCTCTGTCTGTTTTTCAATGTGGCTCATCTCTCTCTGGATGCGTCATTCCTACCGAATGACTTGTGTTTTGTATGTTTGCAGTGTCCCCCATCCAGTGGTCCCTGTTTCCACATGCTTGATCTCACATTTATGGTCATGGAAACTTTCCATTCTATCATTTGTATCTGTAGGTTTTTTTTTTCCCTTTCTCATTGCAGTGGTTGTTTATTTATTTATTTAAATTAGTCAAATGATGGCTGGCTCTAATTAAATGGCTGACGGTCACACGCTCACGGCCGGAGTCACACCACTGGCGGGGGAATGATTGGTTGCGGGTGTAGAAAGGAGTGGAGGCTAAAAACTGTGTGTGTGTGTGTGTGAGTGTAGGGGCGCTCAATGAACCTTTTTGCTGGTTTAAACACCGGGGGCTTAACTACAGCAGAGCGATCACAAGGGGGGGCGGGGGGGTTGACCCCCCCCACTGCCCCCCCCTGTGCACACACTCACACAGTACAGTTACTCTCCGTGTGTCCTTCCTGCCTGTGACTGTTTTAGTGTAGCTGAGCGGTGATGCTGGCTGTCCATGTAATTATGGCACAGCGCCTTTATCACCTAGCTGCAGTTGCCTGTGACCATGGGTGAAGGGGCCTAAACCACTTTAATTACCCAGAGCCAGTGGCCTGTGGTGGGCCGCACTTCGCCAAGAGATGCCCCTGACTCTGGAGCTTTCAGGGAGGGAGGGAACACAGAAATAAAATACGAGTGTGGACCAGGGTTATAATAATTGTGGGCTTTTTCACTATGGTTTAGTTTTATTTTTGCTGTGACTTTTTGGTTGTGTAAATAAGCTAGTTTTAATTATTTTTTAGAGTGTGTTGGCTAGGTTTTATTAGTTAAATATTCTTTAGTTTTTATTAGATATGGTAGTAGATTTAATTTTTTCATACTTTGGTTCATTTTTAGGTGCAGAATTCAAGAAGGTCAAAGTATTGCATTTTGATTATGCAAACATCATTTGCGTAATGAATACTCGACAGAGTAAACTGTTTAAAAAATGCGTTCAGTTATCAAATGACTGGTGTTTTCTTCCAACTTTTGCTGTTGTCATTTTGTGGACTAGCATAAGTGCCTTCTGGCATAAACCACTTGTGTGTGGGGAGGGGGAATAATCTATTTTACATCAGTTCGAAAGCCAAATAAATCGATTCCTAAATATGAAAACAAAATAAGTTACATCAATAATTTCATAATGTTTTAGTTAGTAATTAGTGGGGAAAAACTTTTACTGGAAGCACATTGTGCGTTCAGAAAACAGTTTTTGTTTATTTTAATTAACAATTTTTTCCCCTCACTTTCAGTTTTTCTTGTCTTGTCAGTATTAGTTGACTATAATAACCTTGGTGCGGACAGAAACGGGGTTGTGCATTGAAGGGGAAACGCGTGGAAGATGGTGAACAGTGGGAGGAGAAGATGGACAAGACGGCCACGTTATTGCACACAGAGGGATGCGATGTTCATAGGAAGCAGGGGTTTGTTGACACATCCAGGAGATGTGAATAGGTTTCCCATTCTTATTCACACCAAGTGCAACGATACACACATGGCCTGGCCTGCGCAGGGGCTGAGAGATGACCTTTGAAAGTGTGAAGTCAGAACGGATTAAGGGGAGACATTCCCACTACGAGAGGCCAAAAAGGAAACCAATACATTGCATTTTAAATGTGCACAGGGTGTAAATCTAAGCTTAAGCTGGTACGTGTGCGTGTTTCCTGTTCTGTTCAGCGAACGTATTCCAGTGGAGCTATAACCTCAACCTGTACGGCGCATTTGAGGTATGAATTCGATGTTTTGTTTATTGTTACAAGCTATTTATTTATTTATTTTTTTATTATTTGTTTATTGGTTTTTTTCACTATATACACACATCAACAAAAGCAAACAAAAACAACCCACCCCAAACAAACAAGAAGCACAACAGTGTCAACACAGAATAAAATTAAAGAAAGAAAAAAAAAAAAAAAAAAAAAAACCCTATACAGACAGCCCATATACACAAAGTACAGACAGACAATCCCAGGTAACATCTTAAATAGTCAAAGCTTCCAGACAACCAAGTGAACGATATATAGAATGTAAAGAAATAAAAAGAGAAAAAAGAAAAAACAAGTAAATTAATAAAATAAATAAAGATTACAGTCTCTGTAAGAAAGATTGTATTGGGTCCCAAATCCTCCAGAATCTGTCTGACCTTTGATGGAGATCATGAGTCAGCTTTTCAACTAAAACAATATCAGAGATTTGTGAAATCCACATATCAACAGTAGGGGCCTGCGGTTCTAACCATCTCAGTAAAATGCATTTTTTGGCCAGAAATAAGAGGGTTACAAGCAAATGTTTAGTATCTGCGTTATATAAAATTTCCGAAGTATGATTAAAAAGACAGAAAGAGGAAGTTAGTGGGAACCGTTTACCAAAGATCTCCTGTATCATCAGATGAACTGCTTTCCAGAAAACCTGAATACAGTTACAAGACCAAAACAGATGAATAAATGTGCCGTTACAAGCTATTTAAATTGGTAAAAATTATTTAAGTTGCGGTAAATACACTTGATATCAAATTTCTATGGAAAGCTGCCGTATCCAGTTTGATATCTAACTTCCCCTGAGGGGTTTGTTTGGCCACACATGATCTCTGCCAATCAAATAAGATTTTCATGTTTTTGCATCCAATCAGTTGGTGGCCAGTTTTTTAGTTTGCAGTACTGGAAAACCGTTGCAACACAATTATTCAGGGAAGCATTTCACATATTAAGATATATTAAGATATTAAGATAGAACAATGATGTCTTAATGAGTATATTCAAGGATTCTCCAGGAAAACTTGCTAAGCCCGGTGGTTGGGTGCCAGGTTGGTCATTCGTCCAGCGGCCCGTTGGGTTTTTGAGTTAAAATTTGACTTCTTTTCTCGTCGCTCTTGAGCAGATGTTTGATTAACTTCGTCATAGACGCTTTATCCTCCTTGTCATTGCATTAGAACAACCCACTTCACTTGCAGGCTGTGAAAAATCGGCATGCCTATTGGACATATGGTGTGAGCCGAATCAATCTATGTATCAATTACATATGTATATATTAAACTCTGAAAACAGCTTGCAACTCAGGATTTTCCCCAGCGTGACAAAAATTCAGTTGGTTGTGTGAAACAACGTAAATCTGTCAAGAAGGAGTTAGATCATTGCATTGTAAACTAAAGGAAGGGAGCAAAGGAGCTGAAACATTTTTTTAAGCTTTTATTTTTTTCTAATGTATACCATTCACTATGGTTGCAACAAATGTTCAGTTTAGTAATTGATCACTCTATTGATCATTCTGACGAGTCATAAAATAATTCTGCTGATGTTTCAAGTCTTAGCATTAAAATGCATAGATGCAAATAAACATTCTTTTTTAAATAATAAACCTTTTATTGTCTAAAATGCAAAACCATCACATTCTTTTATTGTGTGTTTGATCATTTGTAGTATCTACAGCTACTTTTGACATCTACATGTGAAAAGCTCAACCCTTTCAGCTTGACTTAACATCAACACCTTGTAGAGCTGATTTGTTGCTTATATTTTGGATTAACAGTTCGAAAAGGTACAATGATTAGGAGCTAATAGATTTTTATTGTTGTTTTACAGAATTTGAACTAGGGGAAACTAAAAATATGCCACTTGAGTTCTGGATATGATATATTTAAGTTTTAAATTTAAAAGCACTGTGTATATATTTCTGTAAAGTTTCCTTTTGTTCTGAGTCTGTAGATTCATGTTAACGATTTAATCGATTACCAAATAATTTCAATAATTGATTTCTCACAATTAATCTGATCGTTTCAGCCCTACCATTGGCAAAATTTCACACCCAACCATTGCATAACTACTAATTATTGAAAAAAATGCCTGTTCCTTTTCATGTAGGATGACACTTTTTATTGTTTTTTTGTGTGTGTGTCTGAGGTCAATCTCCAAGTTGTTGAATGTGAAGCTTGAGGCTGTCAGCAGACAGTTCATGTCTTCATGCCAGCCTTACCCGTCCACTGTCCTGTCTGAGAGAATACAGATCCTCAAATGTGTCAAGTTTCGGATTTGCGGAGGAGCTGGAGGGATGAAAATGTCTGTGGGATTAATGTAAATGAACGGAGGGAGTTCCTGTTGGGCGGGCTGGGAGCTCTGTCTGGTCGGATTCAGTCCATCTCTCCTCCGTGGAGCTGATTTCTCCCCTCCCAGTAACTCAGTTATCCCCTGCTCCTCCTTTTGTTTTATCTCCGTCTCTATTCCGCAGTCAGACCGCTCTACACTTAGATGCTCTTATCTTTGGATTTTCATCAGGTTTCCGCTTCATGAATTATTTGCCTTATTTTCATATAGAGAAAAGTCAAAAGTTGGCATGTACGCGACTAAAAGTTCTCACAAAAAGTTTTATGCCCACTTTTACATCTTAATTTACTTTGAAAAATCTAAGAGAAAGTTGGACATTTATAGTTCTTTAGTTGTTTGCGTAATATACCTAATCAGGATTTGTGTTAAATGTAATCAATAGTGACGAACTGCCACACCTTCAGAATTAAGTTTTATATATATGTTTTAACACTGTAAGCCATATGAGATTAGGTCTGTCAGGATAACAAATTTTCCGGAATGATAAACTGTCCTCGAAGTTATTGTGATAAACTAATGTTGTTTTGAGACCATTTTCATAATAATGCAAAAACACCCTGCCAAAGATAAATACACTTTAAATTCTAATGAACATTTAACACTGGACCTGGAAGACTTTTAAAACATCAAAAATAAATGAACAAAACAGAAACAACACAAAAAATGAACTATGGAGTCTTTGTAAGCAAAATTATCCTTCAAAAAAGAGCTGGTTAACAACAATACACCAGACTGAAGATTTCCAGTAGAAAGAGAGAGAAAAGAGAAAAACGAGAAATCATGCAAATGGCAATTATTGAACTTGTTTTAATTTCTCATGCGATTAATTTATTTAGTGCTTATTGCAACAGGCCTCCTATGTTTGTGCACTTGTACTAGTTTGAAATGAATTTAAATATCATGAAACGTTAAAATTAAGTTTATCTTTCAAAAACCAACACCTCGGGCTCCTGCCTGTGTAGCTGTGAAGCCGGCTACTGAGCGCTGCTCTCAGGCGTGAAGTAAAACAGGAGACGACAGGGCGTGGTGGAGGCAGAGAAAAGACGAAATAAAGGTACCTAAGGAAGGTTAAATTGAATACATTCATAGATTAAGCCTGTGAAAACAACCCTAATGTTCATATTTGTTACATTTGAACAATAAAGTAACATAGTTAATTGATATAGTTTGGCCTTCATGCATAATGTTTCAGTGAGGTTTTGAATCTCTGTTTATGAGGACAGCCCACAGCCAGGACTCATAAAGCAAATCTTACAGGAAACGAATGCCATTCATTTGCCTAATTTAAAGTCTTGTTTCCTAAAAACACAGCTGGTCAGGTTTATTTTATTGTTCCTGCTGTGTCAACACACTTTGACTTTCCAGGGATGAACATTCAAACCATTAGCAGAAATATTTTTTCACTTGTAGGGCTTCTTTAATTACTAATGTTAATCAAAGGGTTGAAATGGGAGAGAGTTTTGTGGGTTGTGAGAGCTGCTGTGCCCGGGGGGCGGCAGAGGCCAGAGCCCCTCGCTCCTCCTCCCAGACTGTTTTCACACAACCTCCTCCGGTTCAAACTACCTCCAAATTGAAATTAAAGTAAATTAACATTATTTAATTGAGTTCGCACAAGGCTGGGATATTTCTTAATTAGCTTTGGCTAAGGTTCGCAGCAGGAGAGGATCATATACGTACTGCGAGGTGTTTCTGAGGTTACCGTGACGACTGAGGGATGAAGACGGAAGGAAGCTCGAGAGACGAGGACAGTCATTTCTTGTCGTCTGATCTGTGCCTGGTTGCTCCCTTCGTTATCGTTTTGTTCAATCCAAAGTTATTTCATCTTGAGATAACTTTGACAAACCTTTCAAGAAAGTCATAACTTAATGAAAGTGGGTCATGCTGACCTGAAATATGTCATATCGCTTCTCAAGGCTGGTTTATAGCTGCTTAAAGATGTTTCTGTTCTGCTTTGAAAGGTTACATATTTGCAAATATTGGTGTTTTAATTTGCTTACAGTATATAGAAGGAGGAGACACAGATTTATTATAAATCAGTGCTATGATATAGCAGAAATGCCCTGATTTTTTTATTTTTACTTTTTTTGTTTTTTTTGTAGTACCAATGTTTAAAATGTTATGACACCAGTATTCCCAGTGCTTAGGGACCACAGCTGCCTGTGAATAAAATTTCTCTAAAAACAATTGTAACTGCCTATTTTAATAGTTCAAACCCTTCATATAATTTAATATGCTTTTTTTCATGGTTTTTGTGCCTCTACATGCCTTTATCTTGACGTAGCTTGACAGCAAAAAGGGCATAGAATTGAATCCAGGACAATTGCATTGAGGACTGTATCCATTGAATAAGGTGTGCCTGCTTGGCTTCCCCGACTAACATGCATTTTAATGCACACAGTGGAAGCCACCCTGAGACTGTCGCAGAAGCTAGCATCTTATTGGGGTTGCACTAACTGGTGATCAGGACGATAAAAAGTGTTTGCAAACGGCAGTCAATAGCGTGTCCAGTCGCATTGAGCCTTGGTATTTTGGCTTCCAAAGCGGTGTCTTATTTCTTATATTTACAATATGCTCAAAAGAGAAATTTACAAATTGCCAAAATTTCTGCTGAACCACGAATAGCCAGGAACCTGTCGTAGTTTGAAACGGCTGAAATTTGAAATCGTGTCTTTCCCACTGTTTACTTTTAACAAGATGCTAGAGAAGGAGGCAGTTTATCTCCAGCTGGATAAAGGTGTCCGATGCTGATCCTCCCTCAACTGTTACTGCACACTGCTAACCAGTTGGCTGAAATAATTTTAGCAATGCTCCTAACAGCCAACAATTTTGGCTTAGGAAATATTTCTGGACACACAACAAAAAGCACTGGGAAAGCTTTAAGGGTCAAGTCCGTTAAGGAGCAAACTACAAATTGACAGGAGACAGCTTGACGATTTGCCATATCACATTCTTGCTTTGATTTTTTTTTTTTTTTTTAATACAATGATATTGTGAAAATATTGGACGGCTGGCTCACGCCTGTTTAGAAACATGGGTTCTCTAGAATGTAAAGCTTTTAGAATGGAGTTGTTTCTTACTTTGAAACCCAGACGACAGTAGCAGAAGTAAAATGAGCAGAGCAGTCCGTTTCTCAGACCAAAGCAACGAGGCCTCTGTAGCCACGTTAGACTTTCCATAAGCCCTGTAATATTAGGAGAATAATCCTCGAGAGGAGTAAGGCTAAATCATTACCTCTCAATGTCTGCTTTTTGCCAGTGTGGACCCCTCCCCAGACCTTATTTGCTGTGTGTGAGTGGTCTGTCATTGGATCTTGTGGGAGAGCAGAGACATAGTTTCCTCTACCGATGCTGTTTTGGCCCAATCATGGGGGCTTCCTGTGGTTGTTTCAGGCTGAGGGGCATCTCTGTCAACAGGTTAAGAGAACAGCACAAGGTATCACTGCCATTCCCTCTTCGCCCTTTCCCACCCCCCAAAATATTTGAAAGAAAGATTTGAGTACTTTCTTATAAGTTTCAGTTGGCATTTAGCTGTGCATAAATATTTAGATCAGAGCTAATCTTGTTTGAGAACCACCGATATTTGTTTGAAAACATAAAAATCTTTTTCCATTTAAATAGTACTCTCCGCTGTGTCGAATGGACGCGCCGCTGTGCATCGCATGCACTTACACGTGTTGTGAGGGCTACACTTTGATCCCGCAACCGTAACACGGCTATCATTTCCGCACCTTTTTTCTCCCTCTGTCGGGCGCATGTCAAGTTCACAAGTTCCTCCGCAAATCCGCGGACGGCTCGCTCTCCTCGGCGCCCGCTGCCGACCGGTGTAAAAAGGGCCTTCCGCAAAGCGCCACTTGTAATCTGCCTTCAGTAAGTCCTCCTTAGTTTTATCTGCCAAGGATTACCTCGCAAGCTGCGAGCGGAGAGAGAACGAGCAGGACGCGGCGCACGAGATGGAGAAACGAAAGCGAGCCGGAACAGAAAAACGATGAAGATGGAAGAAAATGAAAACAAATCACTGTGTAATCTCTGAAAGAAAAGAGACCTGGCTTGGAGTTAAAGGGAAGTTTCCCTTGCCGCTCATTTAGAGAGGGAATTGACTAATCCCTCCATGATTGATGTCGGCTATGAGAGGCTCTGTGGCAGACTAATAGGGCTTATGAGGATGACCAGAAAGTCCTCTGTGTGTGTATATGAATAAACCAGACCTTTTTTGTCTTGTGGGTCCCCCTCCATCCAGTGACCACAGAAGCCACGGGTTTGAATGACATAGCAGGCCAAGAAGGGGTAACTTTATCTTAATCTGGGCTTAATCTGCCCCAGTCCTCCAGGTGTGTGTGGGCTTAAACCACCGAGGATCGAGGGGTTTGGGGGTGAAGTTTAAGAGGGCTTCAGGTGAAGAGAGAGAACCCCGTGCACTTGAAAACCCCTCGGACCTCCAGTCTGACTAAGACCCCCCGCACATTCAAAAAACCCAGCACTCATTTAGCTGTGCCAATCCTTCCAGCCATCTACGAGTGGCCCTCAGTTCATTTTTAATTGGATTAACCCAATCATACTGCACTGCTTAGAAAAACCTGCAAATTGTTTGATGAATAAGCCTTTTGATATGCATTTTCAAATGCATGCAAGTGTTTAGGAGAGTGAGTTGCCACATAAATTCTCTATGTGAATATTTTTAAGCACCCAAATATTCCCCCTGTGTTAGATAACCACATGGTAGAGAAATTGGAAAAGCTACATTTTTATAAGGGTGTACTGATGTATCGGCTGGCGGATAAATCAATCCGATTTCCCTAGTTTTGGGAGATGCCATTTCTACTTGGCTGCTTTTTTTTGTTATATTTTTATATTTATATTTCTAGTTTAGCTTGTATACTGTTTATTCTACGCTGTGCTATTTTTTTTCTTTTATTTTTGATTTCTGTTAGTTTAGTTTTATGTCCACTTAATCCCATGACAGCTTAGATTTCCCATTTGTGGGACTAATAAAGAATGATCTTATCTTAATTTTGAAGTTGAAAAAAACGAACAATAATCCGTGGAAGTGGGAATAACTACTGGGAAAGTTAGAAGGTTTCTCACAAGCTCTGACCACACAATCCAATATGGCTGCATATAAAAGTAGTTTATCTGTCCATTTAACTATTTGTATCAAACATAAATCTTTCACATTCCTTCAGTGAGAACATTTTTGCAGTGTCTGAAAGCACAAACATCCCAAATCCTATTAGCTCGTATGGAGAATGTCCAGTTGCAAAGACCTCTCACTTTCAACAATTTCCAGTGTGAGGGGGTGCTATTGAGAAACGGCTAGCAATGGAGATGTAGAGTTTTAGATAATTTGTAGACTAAGATGAATTATTCATTAGTGTTATTAGGGCCAAACACACAGGCAATAACTATATGTGCTCTCTGTTGATTCCTGTTTCTCTTTCTGTATTCTCCTGCCATACTTCCTAAGTTTTCTCTGCTTGTGTGCGTATGTGTGTGTGTGTTGATGCATGTGTATTCTGATCAGGAGTCAAAGGGGTGACTTTGTAATTATGTTCATTTTAATTGGCTGTGCTATCATTGCTCTCATCACTGCGGCGCCCACGCTGTACTGGACAATGGCCGTATGTGGTGTGGGGGGTTTTAGTCGCTGCTACGTTAAACCCGCTTCCTTCCACATGCATTCATCTCCTTTACCTGCAGAATATAATTCCTGAAGTGGCCTCTCTAATGAGTTTTCCCTGCCCAGGCTTAGATTAATTGATCAATAGTGCCGCTATCGCCGCGTCTGATCTCTGAATCCATTGCACTGCTAATTTGTTTGTTTTAAGATGGCAGTTAAAGGAGATTAATGCGATATAAATTTATAACAGAACAGCATCCCCTCCCCCAACCCTCGATGTTCTTGTTTTTTGAAGTGTCATTCAAGTTTTTCTTTTTTTTTTCTTTTTTTTTTTTAAGCTGATTGAGATTAAATCTAGAGGTATGCAACAGAAGGCTGAAGAGATTGGCTCAAAATGTCATCTTGTGGCTCCAAGGAAGCATATGAAACAGAAGAACTGGAAATTTTAACCATTGTTCATGTTGCTCCCATCTGCCCTGCTTAATGACACAAACACATTCAGTCACACTCAGGCTCATCCATTCCTGTATTCTTGTTCTTTTTTTTTCTCCAGCTGTAAAAAGTAATTTACAGAAGCATGAGTTTGGTTAATGTGTCTGCTTTCGTTTCCATCATAAGCTAAAGCCAACATTTATAACTCCTGTTTCCCCTTTGTTACTTTTTAGCTGATCAAGCTAGCACGCCAACAGTCGCTTTTTTTTGGCTCCAGTGTACCCCAAACTAAGAATGCACATTCTGAAAATTTCTTCGGAAATGTGGACAAAAATTGATATTTGCCGATATTGTATATATTTTCCTACATTTTTGCTTCTGTGCTTCATTTAAACGCCTCCAAATCCTGTTCCAAAACAAATGCCACAGAACCAGCTCCCTCCTCTATCCTCCGGAAACACATACACAAGGGGCAATAAGAGGGAAATAAACATTGGTTATTAATCTCGGTCCATACTTATTGGACCGATATGTTTAAAAGTTACGAACATCGGTCAACATCAATGTGGGTGCCAATATATCGACCTGTTTCAGTTCTAACAATCAAGTTTAGTCTAACTTTTCAAAACAGAAACTGTGTGCTGAAGTTTGAATTTATTGTGAATTTTTTCTCCCATCCAAGCAAATTCAAAATTATACACAAAGGCTCAAATATACATGACCTCCAATAATATTTATTTAAATGTCTCTTACTAATGGAAATTTTTGGGAATTATCTGTAAAGTAACAGAAGAGTTGATGCAAATAGCAGTGTGACGTAATTAGACTGTTGGGAGAGCTAACTGGGTCTAAATTGTATCAATCCAGGTGTTTAAGAACTAGTGGTTACTCTTCCTTCTTTGTTATTAAGTCCTGCTTTTTGCAGTCAACCAGCAACAAATAAATAAATAAATTCATTCATTTAACGTTGGACAATGTAAACATAAATTAACCACTGAAAGAGACGAACTGTACAAGGTTATAGTTGCAAATGCTTATTTCCAACTGTAGTCTCCAGAACATGCAGTGATATCAAAACTCAACTTTTAGCTTTTCAAAACATGAGTTCAAATATAAATAACCACACCGTGCAAACTATCGTAAGAACCATTGGCAGTAAAACAGTTCCGTAAGCTTGATGGTACCACCACCATGCTTTACTTCACCTTGACTACATAATCACTTCAAACACACTCCTTTTGTCCATGTTAATGTGTATTATTTTTCAAAGATTGTAGCCTTATGGCTCAATCTGTCTCTCTGACCTTTAACCTTTTCTCCCAAAGACATTTGGCATTCATGCTTCACTTATTGAAGTTGTTTTGTTGTCATGTCCACCTGATTGATTCATAGGTGTCACTAAACGCCCAAATTCAATGTACTAAATATAAAGTTCAGATTACTGAAGCCAACCACTTTACAAGCTGACCGGTTCAAATATTTATCATTTCTAAAAGCATCAAGCTTGACTTTACTCAACATCTGCATGTACAGTCACATTAATGCACACTCACTTTCTCTTCCCACTGACTCTGGAAGGGAAGCGCCTCCCACCCCCAGCACCCCCTCTGTGTGATTACGACCGTAAAGCGTTATTTCCTTTGTATGTTAATGTGTATTATTTTTCACGCTACATTCCCTCCTCTCTCCTGTACCACCCTCCCCCCCTTCCTCATTTCCTTATTGTTCCATCCACTCCACATCTCCATTTACATAATTGAACTTTTGATTAGACTTCGTTCCGTCCCCTCTGCCTCTCGTCAAGGCAGTGTATGAAATCGGGCGCACAATTTCATGGGTAAGATGACATGAAGCGATCATTCCTGTTTCCACTTGGTTTTTTTCCCCCTAATGCGAGGACGACGGATGTACAAAGCTCAGATTAAACAAAGTGCTTGTTTTGACTGAAGGTGCAATTAAATAAATACTTGGGTAGGTAGGAGCCAGCCAATCAGAGGTGCATTTCAACAGCAGGAGAGATAATAAATTCCATGAAGTGTTTGGGTTTATATCTGAAATTCAATACAGAAATACCGTATTGTATTTGAATTACCGAAATACAATACAGTAATTCATGTCTCTGTCTTCTTTTGTACAGTTCCTGTCCATATATGTGAACATTCTTAAACCTATTGCTATTTAAAGTAAGTCTGTGTGTTTATATACACTTTGCACTACGTCCCTTCTTTGTAGATGGGCTTTTTTTTTTTTTTTTTTTTGCTCTAGGCTCCCTTGAGCGGATTACAAGTTTTAAAGAGTATGAGATTCAACACCTCCTCAAATCTGACACTCTGACACTGCTTTGAAGGCTCGAAAGTGAGATTGGAAAGACACGGAAGCTCTTGTCTCTGCACGGAGTCGTGGGTTTATGTCATTGGTTTGAGGCCAGTTAAGTTTCCATTGAAGCGTCATGCCCCAGAGGGAGAGACAAAGCTGCCACTTAAAGCGTTTGACTTGTATCTTTTTTATGTCTCCGAAAGGCCGGTTTCAGTCGCTCCAGTGCTTTAAACTCCTGTAGTATTTCTGCTAAACTTTGTTTGTCCGCCTTAGTTTCGGCATATAGGATGTAGCCAGGTGTAGCTTTTTACCTTTAACTGTCTTCAAATATTACTTTGTTCCTGATGTAATAGTTTAAATATTTATCATTCCACCTCTTAGCAGGTGAAATGATAGTGACGGGTGAAATGGTAAAGATCTTGATGTATAAGACATCAAGATAGAACTATGGACTATGGATCCATAGTTTAGATTAAATATAGACAAAACATTGATTACACTGACAGGTGAAGTGAACAGCACGGACTGGTACTTGTTACTGGGTGGGCATCAATGGAACATTGTCAAAGTTGTTGCATTAGAAGCAGAAAAACTGGAAAAATGTCCAGTAACAATGACTAGAAGACTGGGTCAGAGGATCTCTGAAACAGTTCTTACATTTTGTTGCCTGTCTGCAGTGGTCAGCATCTATGAAAATCCAAAGAAGAAACGGGGCCCGTCCAATTGTCATGCGAATTTTGAGCGAACATTTAAATGCCGCCAAAAAAAAAAAAAAAAAAAAAAAAAGAGAATGCGAATTGGGCGAGTTTCTGTCAGATGTTGACATTGCGTATAGCTGGAATAAACAAGATGACAAACTACCATGGACACCACAGAAGAAAAATGTTCTGCCCAGAAATATACATCATAGAACATGTTGCAAGAACTGGCCACAAAAACAGAAAGCAGGCCATAGCACATGACATCTGGGTTAATACAGCCAAAACAAGTGTGTGTGTGTGTGTGTGTGTGTGTGTGTGTGGCGCTAGCGGAAAAAATGGCTTATGTTTTACCAGTGAAATCCTACAACTGCTAAAATCTCACACAACTCAGTTTTGTTTGCATTTCGTGAAGAAAGTTGTGCCCTTTGTCTACTTCAGAAAACAGGGTTTTCTGAAAGGTTTAATACAATGATATTAAGGGTTTGGGTCGTTTGACCCAGTTCAGTGTGGAAGCGAACACCACCAGCTGAAAATGGAACAAATGTTTTCATTTTAGTCACCCAATCGAACCAAGTTTACTGGACTATCAGGTGGGAAAACACCCTCAGTTTGAAAAATCTGAACTTCCTCTTTACAGTTTGCTAATTTGCTACGTAATGCTAAGTGTCAAAAGCATGTTACATGTTAAAAAAAAAATCACCTTTTTAAACACTGGAGAAATCCTCCTAATACCAGGATCAACAGGAAGTCCAACACTTCCATCATCGGCTTCCCTCATATCTACTTATTCCGACTGTATGAGCTTAACCCTCCTCTCCCACACCCACCTCTTTCTCTCTCCAACCTCCCTTTTTTCCCCTCCTTCAATTTTTTTCCCCTCCCTTTCTTTGCCCCCTTAGATGTATGTTGTTGACACCGAGGCATCAGGAATAATGGAATCTCTTGTCAGTGGCTTGTATTTTCTGCCCGGACTGTTAGGGCTGTGTATAATAGTAGCAGCCAAGGAGGAAGAGGGGAGGTTATGTGCCACTGATAGTAATGAAGGTTGCCTTTTCATTTTTTAATATGGGACGTTTGTGGGCCGAGGCAATGCTCTCCGCTAATCCTACCCTCGAGCCGAGCTAGCTACATGGACGCATCAGTGTTGCACACACACGCACGCACACACACCCAGTGACATTCACACAGGCCGATAAACCACAAACACACACTCGTGTACAATGCATGCACCTTCCTTTAGGCGAGACACCGAACTGTTTGATAAGTGCATTTCTGCTCCTCATGAAATTTTCACCCTGCCCGTGTTTGTGTCTTAAGGAAATGCAGCCTGTTCCTGTTACAGATGATATGGTATTTGTTTAATATTTGATGCGTTTGAAAGCCTGACTGACTGACTGGCTGCTGCATTCTCTAAACCTTTATCAGAAAACCATGTAATGGGACAGAGTCTGCAATGTAGATTGAGAAAATTACAACCAGTTATAGGGGCCAGGGTAAACAGCTAGTCTGTCACAGGTTAGATACTGTGTCGCTTCTTTTGTGTCATAGAAGACGTAGTTATGCTTATTCAGACAAAACGGGAGCAACAAGAGCAAGCATAGATGTGCTTGGCTTTGTAGTAGCGGTGCACAGATAAATCGACCCACAGTTTCTTAATTTTGGGTGATTGATCCATGCCGATCTTATCTACCCCCGAAACAGTCGACACCTCACTATTTGCAGCTAAGCAACTTTGCCGCTGGTGTCCTCCTTATTTTTATTTTTTATTTTCTCCATTTATTCCCGTGGTGTTGGAGTTGTTTTTCAGTCTCTTGGTACTTGCTTATTGCGGTTCAATTAAAGCAGAGAGTGCTGGTCTGCAGGGAGACATGGGTGTGAGTGAGTCTTCATAGCTGCTATTATGAAGGCTCAGGTTGTTTGTTTTCAGACAAAACAATCGGTCAGAGTCTCTCTTAAATGATTGTTCTACACATGGAAATTATAGAGCTCTCTATTGTATCCTGCGACTAGTTGATTTATTACTTACTGCGACAGGCTTACTCACAAAATGTCTCAATAAAAATCCAGTGCAACCAGTTGACTTCAGAAGTCCATGTGTTTGTGATTTAATATCAGTACAGACATAAATGTAGTCGTGAACTCAATAGCATGAAGAAAAGCTTTCAGGCATCCTGTTTGCTCTTTGACCACAAGCCTCATAGGAAAAAAACGTGAAGGAAATGGGCCTGGTCAGATTGACGCCAAAATTGAACCTGGTGGCCAAAATGCAAAAACACCATGTGTGTAAAAACCAACTTTGCATTTTACTCCGAAAACACCGTCACCTTGACAACAACTTTATGCTTTCCTTCAGCAGAGACGAAGAAGCCCGTAACAGTTGATACGGAGGTGACAATCTGTTAGAAGCAGAAGACAATTTTGCAAAGAATAGGTAAAGTGTTTAATCTGCAGATGTGTAAATTGTGTACAGGAACACCCAAAATAGTTGGAACTACTACAAAACATGATCCTTTAAAGCATTGACTGCAACTATGCTGTATTTTATTGGTCTTTCACACAAAGTTCCTCCAAAAATACTAAAGTTTGTGGTTGAAAAGGTTCAACTGATGTAAAAACGTAGATCTGTCACAATGATAAATTTTGCTGGTCGATAAATTGTTATATTATTGTTTCGAGACTATTTTCAAGTGATATGGCAGTAATGGCATAGTCATGCAAGAACACATTCTCAAAGATCAATAAACTTTTAAATTCTATTGAACTTTTAACACTGGAACTGGAAGACATTTTAAATAACATGCATAAACAAAACAGAATTATTAAGTCACCATTATTTAAAATTGTCTTTTAAATAAGGGTTAGTTGCACCAGACTGAAGACTTTTGTCATGCAGTGTTTGGTAGAAAGGGGGAAAAAAAATCAATAAATTGTGTTTGTTTTAATGTATCAGTGCTATTAATTTATTTATTGCTTATTGCAACGGGGCTATAAAAACATAAATTTTTCTGATTTTCTTTGAAGGCCATATGTTTATTTTCTATTTATTCTAACTTGGTACCTCTTCTATGAGAAAGTGTGTTTCTCTTTGTTTTTGTTTTTTTGTTGTTGTTTTTTTCCTACTGGCGGCGTTGTCGTGGTGTATTTGGAAGCGTGTCTGTGTTTCCTGCCGGCTAGGGCGCAGGGTCTGCAGCGCTGGAGTGTGTGTGTGTCTAATTGCTTTAATAGCACCTGGTCTCTAATCCCAGGTAATTAGAGCGCTCAAATTAGACAGCTACTTTCAAACCGTCACTTGAAAAAGCAGGAGGAGGTGGAGGCCTGGAGGAACACCCCATCACACTGAAACTCTCGTTTTACTCACACACAGAGGCTTGCGCAACACTGGGAACGGAGAAGGAAACAGATTTTATGTAGAGCCTGAGTTTCCGTCATGTGCTCACTTGTACATGAGGTTCTTGAAATCCTTGAAAAATGCGTGAACTTCAAATTGGTGTTGTCGAGGTTTGGAAACTGCCCGATTTCTGTATAAAGTACTTGATATTCAAACCGCACAGTTTTGTAATAACGTAGTAAATCTGAAAGCTTCAATATGGAAAACATTATTTAGGGTTTAAACCCGATATTTTCATACACCTAATAAAAGCACAGATAATTTTTTTTTCTCAGTGTCTGAAGTTAAATCAGATTAACCTTTTCTTGTTTTAGGTCAGTTAGGATTACCAAAATTATTTCTATTTGCTAAATTTCATAAAACTTGATGAAAACCGTTTGTAGAAATTTTCTTTGACTTTCTTTGTGAATTGTGTTTAAAGCATTTAATTTGAGCAGGAAGGTAATTTACCTGACCACGATTTGTTTGGACTGCTTCAACGTAATCAGTAATTATCACTGATAATTACTGATCACGACTGATCATGACTTATTGATGATCTTATACTTTATACATTAAGCAACATTATTGGAACTGGGGGATTGTGGGACTTTTTTGTTTCATTCTCAGGACCAGTCAGGTGTGTAAGGCGTGTGTGAAAGAGGCATGAAATATTGTTATATTTTACTTTACCTTGTCTTTTCTGTGGAATCTATAATCTTACCACAAAAATAACAGTAATAAATATCATATAATGGTGAATTAAAACTGTCTTCTTTTGGTCATTTGTATTGTTTTCATCTCCAAAGTGTGATAATGTAAAAGTCTGGAAACATACCTTGAAGATTTTTGAAAAGTGCTTGAATTTTACAGTGGGAAAAGTGTACTAACCCTGATTATATATTTACGATTAGGATGAATGCATCAATTAGATTCGAGTGTTCAACATTAACTGTAGTTCAGTTTCGTCCAAACAACCGAGTCACATCAGCTTCTCTCCTCCTCCACACGGTGATGTTGCCCTTGTTCTAATCGTTATCGACTTTCTCACTTTTTTATTTTTTTGTTTCGTTCTGTTTTGGTTGTGCGGCACGGCTGTATTGTCGGAGCCTCCTAAAACGTGTTTGAAGAAGCTGTGGGGAAAGGTTAAGGCCCTCTTTTAAAGATGAGCCGGAAATGTCAAGTGTCTGCCCCTCAGGCTCCCGCTACCGTCTCCCTGTACTAAGACTACCACAGGGATCTGCATCACTAAGAGACACACACACACACACACACACACACACACACACACACACACACACACACACACACACTGATGCGAAGGTTAGGAATTGCTGTTAGAGATGTCCTCTAGTCTCTTTCATTTGTTTTGACTCTCATGGCGTCTCAGCTGGCTTCAGGCTCCTGGTCAAAGGTTAAATTGGAACAATAGAGGAGAAACTCAGGAACTTGTAGACTTCAGCTAGCTGGCTGCTGTTGATTTCCCGCTCAATTAATTCTTTCCAACTGTGAATGCTTTCTAAGCTTAAAATCAGAATTATTCTCGTTTCTGACTATTAAAATCATGCAAATTCTCTTGTGGAGGCTGATTATAAAATCAAAGTCTGACTTTCCTTCCTACTGCCTATCCAAACAATAAAACACACTGCATACCATCACGCCGATGCTCTTTCTTTCAAATATGAAACGACAGTTTCAGATTAAATCTTACTTCACTTAAAAGTTTCATTTTTTTGGTCATGTAGTAGCAAAAACATGCCAACAGAGGGGGTTAGTCAGCCACAGCAACCTTAGTTAAGAAGCGGAGTCCCAAACTGGTGATCATCAGGCCTCAAACTGTGGGGCTTTAAACTCGGTTATGTTTTGTCATAATTTTTTTTTTAGAGCTCAGTATATTGTGATTTATTTTACCCACTTCAGTTAAAGTTCATTCTTAGGAAATTTACCACTTCCGCTGATGTCAGACTTCATTTTGTGCAGAAGAAAATCATAGTGGAGAGGAGGAAACTTCCAGGAGCACTAGTGGATTTAAATAGGTTAAAATAAATCTTCTAATTAAGTTTTGTGGTTTAGTTAAAAGCAACCAAACACATCTCCCCACTCAGTGGTTTTACTAGTTAAATGTCATCATCTTGGCCTGTTCTCAGACATAATTTAAAGTTTCTGATCGCTCACTAATTATTTTTAAAGTGAGCCCTCCATTCCCTCTGTACATTTTCCTCCATTACCATCAGAGAGAGTGTCCACACATCAGTCCCTCCGTAACCAGATTAGCCAATATCCACCTGAATCACCAGAGTAGCATCTACTGTCAAAACAAAACCGTTGTCTCCGCAAGACCAAGGATTTGTGGGATTTGGAGTCCAGGAGAGGAAAAGGCTTCTTACGCTGAATGCGTTTAGCTCAGATAAGGCTTCAAAGGCGAAGCTAATTAATAAGATGTTTACATTATTCACGGTCGTGCGGCGCTTTCTGAATGACCCTCCAGAAAGGGTGTGTGTCTGCACACACACGTGTGAAAGCTTATTATATACCAGTACGGCGTGCTAATTGATTGACTTGTGATGGGGAAGTAAAACATTTTACTGGAAAGTAAGTAATAAAGGGAGTGGAGGAAGTCTGTATTCTGAGGGAAACTGAATACTGAAGTAGAGACAAGAAAATGACCTGTAATCTTATCTGATCTGTTTGCAAAAAAACATACATTGTTTTTATGAATGTTTCTTTCTATCCATTTCCAATCCTCCTCCCCCCTTCACCTTCTCTCCACCTGCAGCCTAGCCCCGCCCCCAGTCCAGTTCTTGGAGGGAAACCCAATGCCAGTCAGTCCCTGCTGGCCTGGTGTCGCGAGGTCACCAAGAACTACCGCGGGGTGAAGATCACCAATTTCACCACGTCCTGGAGGAACGGCCTGGCCTTCTGTGCCATTCTACACCATTTCAGACCTGACGTTATGTACGACACACACGCGCACGCACGCACGCACGCACGCACGCACACACACACACAAACTGAATGCTTTTTTCTCCACAAGATCCTTTATTTGGAAGCAAAAACCGACTGGTTTTTACAGGCATGATTTGTGTTTAAATCATGTTTTATCTTTGGTTTACTACGTCACTCTTTCATAACATTTAACCTGTCTGCATTCTTTTTTATTTTGTTGATACTTGTTGTTTCGTCATTTTTGGAACCTACAGATCATAAGAACTTGTTACCATTTAAAAAGTTAAATATTTATTTATTTTTTCTAAAATGTTAACAATGTTAGAAGAACTTAAGTAAAAAAATTAGAAATTTGATTGTGGAAAAGTATGGAAATTTAAAAATTGTAGGAACCCTGAATGATTTAACAACATCTGCATCAAAACTGACTGCCACAACATGAGCTGTTTAATGGTCTAAAGGCACACGAAGTTTTTAAAGATTTTCCGTCAGAACAATTCAGTAGTAGAAAGTCCTTCTAACGAGATGCCAGGAAAAGTGCTGGAGCAGCAGTGCACCGATTACATATTTCTGGCCGATCACCTGACCTGCTGGTTCCGATTTTGGCTGATACCTACTTTTTTTTTTTTTTAATCTGAAAAATTGCCAAATATAGAGGATAAGTTTCCCAAAATTAAAGAAATCTGAGCTGATTTATCAGTGCATCCTTGTGCTGTAGTCACTATTTTCTTAACTTCCAACATAATAATTCGCGATGCTGTCCCTTTCCCACCTGTTGCTGCACACTGCTGGTCAGCTGATTGATAGACAACTCCTGCACTTTTCCTCTCGCTTAAATTTACAAGAAATGTATCACTTTAGAAACGTTTCTGGTCACAAAATCTATAGAACTGTCATGATATGAAATGGCTGTGGAGAATCTGGACTTAAAATTAAAAGTTGGACAACATGTTGGTGACAATAAAAAAGGAACGCATTACAATTCTTGGCTTTTAAATCTGCCACTGCAAACAGTCGAATAATAAATCCGCCTTAAAAAAATACAACTGAACTATAAACAGTAACTGTACTTAAAATAATTGTATTATAATTATAATTATATTGCATTGATAATTCTATAGTGGGCCATTTTCTTTTTATCAAGATAATTGTAATATAACATAATAGACAATATTTTAAACTATTTTTAGTATGGAAGCTAAAAAAAGTGACACCTATCAGTTTTATTAAAGTAGCACAGTTTAAAATAGAAAATGTGAAGGATCTGTAAAATGTCTATTTTCTTGTTTTTTATTTGCATGTAAATCTGTTATTTGTTCTCCAACTTTCAGCCCACGCCTGGAGCACACATGAAGACAGTTTGTTAAAACTCGTCTCTGCGTACATACGTGTGCATGTCTTTATGCTCTCCAGCGAGTTACTTCCACACATTTTCCACTCCATTAGTTCTGTTGATTGCTCTGCTCTGAAATTGCACGTTACAGTTCTAATACCATTACATGCGACGCATATTTAAACTCATCTGTTCCTCCACTGAGCCGCTCTGTTTACCACTCTCTCCCCCCCCACACCCTCATCTCTCCCCGCTGTACTTTCAGAGACTACAAGGCTCTCAATCCTCAGGATATTAAAGAAAACAACAAAAAGGTAAGAGGCAGCCCACCGCTGGGAACCTTCTCAGCGCACACCTCCCTCCCATCCTCATCTCCGTTTGGCCTTATTTAGAGACCTGCCATTAATCCCACAATGAAGTGTGTTTGTGTCTTTACACAGTTTGAACGGTGGGTGGGTGGGGGAGGATGGCGGCAATGCAACAAGATGACAAGAAAATGTGTGTAATCGTACAGATATGCTTTGGTGCCAGGATGTGAAAATGACAGATTTAAAAAAAAAAAAAAAAGACGTTTACCCCTGCTGTGGTGTGTGTGCCTGAGTCCAAAGCAGGACTTAGACACCTGGTGGAAGTGGGAGAGGATCTGAGTTAAGTGTTCCTGCTTCAGGTGTGTCGGAAGAGAAAGCATCCCTTGTTTTGTGACAATCAGAAAGGAAAATGACTAGATACATTTATGATGTTTGCGAACTAATTTAGTGTTCTGTCAAGTTGCATTAAAATATACATATATATTTTTTTACATATATTTTGAAACTATTATGTTGTGACAGCCTGGAATGTGACAAATAATCTGTGAAAACGTGGAGCACCTCTGACTTCTCCCAGTGCTAACTGGAAACAACCAATCAGAGCCCGTAGGCGGTCTGAACGTTGTTCATCCACCTTCTTCGTCCCCCTCTTTCTCTCTGCTACGCTGCAGCTCACGTAGCCTGTTGTGAAACCTCAGGCTAGTTAGCATAACCACCGATGATGGCGGATAAACGACTTTCCTGTAACAGTAAGTTGTTTTCCACCATTAGCACAATTAGCAGCGCATATATGAGGTTGATTGACAGCGCTAAGACCCTCCTCCTGGTTCTGATTGGTTCCTTTTGGTTGGGAGCGGTGCATTTCTTCCTGAGCAATAGCAGCTCCAGCAGGAGGTGGAAGAGATCAACCTTTTCACAGATCTGTCTGATAACATATTGTCGCGACATGGAGACAGTTTTAAAACATATTTAAAATAAAACTTTTTTGCACTGCAGCTCCAACTGTTATGCTTGATGTCTGTTTTGTCAGGTTACATGTACTTTTGTAGGAGAGTAATTAACCCCTTATTTCAAGGTATGTATTATTAGCTAAGAACTTTCCCTCTGGCAAAAAGAGACAGAAAAAGAAATGAACAGTGAGTAAAAGAAATTTGCATCCCTCTTTATAAAGCTACTAGTCTGTTGAGGAGTGATCAACAGTCAAATGTCAGAACTTCAGTATACCTGGAGTATGTTTGTCACTGCGACGTTATGTCACAATGACATGTCCTGTTGGGAAGCACTGCTAATCCACATCATTTGTTTCTGCCGCGCCCCTTAAAATCTGTCTGGCCGGATGACTAGAAAGGAAGTCAGGCAGAGAGACGTCGTCAGGGATTTTATCATTGAGATGGATGGAAGAGGTGCACTGCAAAAACAAAATCTTACCAGGTATTTCTGGTCTATTTTCTAGTGCAAATATCTTGCTACACTTGAAATAACTTACAATAAACTTTTTAGCAAGATACAGGAGCTTGTTTTAAGTCAATTATTTCACTTACAGCAAGATTTTTCTACAATCTGTCAGCTTTTCAGATGTTCGTCAGCTGCTTCCGGTTGTAAAAATACATCGTTGCCATGGTTATGCATAGTAAGAAACGTAAAAAAAAAAAAAAATAAGAGTAAAAGCTTTCCAGGTGCAGCTTCGTCATTGCATCTGCACATTTACTCTGGAGCAGCTTCAGACAGCTCACCGGTTTCTCCCTTAACTCTGTGTTTGCACATTTTATTCCTTACTGGACGGTTTTGGAACGCACAGATGCACATTCCAGTTTCGTCCCCCCTTGCCACATGCCTGTATAGGCGCAGTGCACAAATGTCCCCTCTTCAGCCCCTGAGGGCTACACAGAACGATATGCGTGGGGCTCCTGCAGCTTGATTTCCTCTTCTCATACACTCTCTGGCTAAGCGATAACCTCTGGTGGCCCTGTTAGGCATGAATGCTACCCTGTTGACAATAACCACAGTGGAGAGAGAAGCAGAGAGCCGGTCCCATATCTGCTAACTGTCCTCACCTCCCTCCAGGTGCTCGAGTAGCCCTGAAGAAATTGGTTATATAGAAGTAATATGGGGGAATATGGCGTACAAGGTGATAGCCTGAGAATGGTTGCTGTACTGCAGTCGGCCTCTCTTTAAAGCTCTAAATCAACACACACCCTCCTCTGGAGCTATTGTTATTCATATCTATATATGGGCTACAACTAGTGATTACTTTAGTAATTGATTATTCTGCTGAGTCTATTCTGACTATTAATTGATTAATCAGAAAAAATCAAATCTGTGGCAAATACTCTATAACATAGCATTTCCTTAGGATTTGCTTGATCATTTGTAGAAAAGGATGCATCTGCAGCTAAACAAATACTAAATAAATGCTAAAATAAAACCTTTCTGAAAATCAAAATCTGTGAACAGTTGGATGAAGATGGAGTCTTTTCTAATATAAATGTTACAACATAATTGTTAATGTATAGAATTTACTAGACGGAGAGCAAGAATGGAAATGTATAGATAAAGCCACTATCTCTGCTTTTCATAGCTTGTTGTTGGAGCGGCCCCTCCTCCTCTCTGTCTGTCTGTGAAGAATGATTGCAGTCAGCTCAGTCTGTGCTGAATTATGACAGATAAGGACAATCAATATTTAGGGTGATTAGAAAAAAAAAAGTAAAAGCGGATATTACATCATCTAGAGCCTTTAAAACTACCCATGATGCAAAGGTTCACATGCAAATATAATTCTAATCCCCAGGTGATTACATATATTGATAGATGTTTGGTTTTTTGGAAGCTCTGATCAGTTTGAACTACTGTCTGTTTCTCGTGTGTGTGTGTGTAGGTGTGTGTGTGTAATGAGGCCAAGGAGAAGTAATTTGTCATGCCATCTGATAGTGTTGCACCAAGCACCAGGCTGAATCGCCCTGAGCACAACCACGAGGGGTTGGGCTGAAGGGAGGAGGCGCTGATGATTGACAACGATAGATAGCTGTCAGTCACTGAGAGCGAATGAAGGGGGAACGTCGGCCCGGGGCCTGAGCCGTTAACGTTGAATCCAGACCCGAGGCTTCATCAGGCAGACAGGAAGGAAGGACAGTAGATAATTCCCAAAACACCAGCTGAAAGTGGTGATTGTAATACGAAAAGATCAAACTGCTTGTTTCCTGTCTTGGTAGTGATTTTTATAGCCCGTGATTTGTTGGTCAGAAATAATTTGGTATGAGATTCTCAAGATATGATGACTTTGAGTAAGATCAAGCTGAAATTGATCTTACTCAATCAACCATATTGTATCAATGGTTGATACAATATGTAAAGTTTGAATTGAGTTCAAAAATACTTTATTACAAGGGAAAAATTTAATGTTTCTGTTACTCATATCATCCAGAGTCATGGTGGATGCTGATGCTCTGGGTAGGAAGGCTGTCCAGTTGTAGGCAGTGTTGAAACAAAGCCCTCTGACTGAAGACTGTTGCTGTATGATAGTCTTGTGACTTTCATGACTTCTTACAGCTCAATATCCAGGCAGAAACACGTCTCAGATGACATAGTTGCTGGCAAGCACTGCTAATCCACCTCATTTGCTTTGGCTTCTCCTCTATGAATTTTCATTGGAGGTCGGGGATAAGATCCTTGCAGATGAGAATTATTGTAACACAGCTACTCCAACAAGCTGCCACCATGAGCGCTGCTATGACTTAAGTTGAAGTTGTGTGCTCGGTTTGTGCAAAATTGAATCAGACTTATTCTTAGGAATTACATGAATTGAACTGATCAGAGCAAACACTCGGTGTAATATGAGACATTGCTCGATACCCCGGGTCTCTGGACATTCAATTCAATAAAAAAAAAACTTCAGTTGGGGAAAAAATTTAGGACAAAAAAAATATTACAATACTGGGGTTTATGCTATATGTTTGATTAGGTCAATGAGTAAAAACTAAACATGGGTGTCATAACACTCTAAGTGTATATTTTCAGTGGAATTGTTATGATTTCTTTTCAGTAAAAATGACTTTTACAATGTGATGCATTAAATATTGTAAATTTGTGGTAAGGTTGCCATATGTGAGAACCTCATACTGTCCTGTCTAAAGTGAATAGCAGGCCAAGAGCTCATTATTTCCTGAAACATTTCAAGCATGTTCCTGTAAAAGCTCTCACTTTGTCAATGCTTTTCTATATTCTTTCTATCTGTCTCTTTTTAAGCTTCAGTTGTTGCTCCCTTACACAGGCTACATTTACCAGTGTGCAAACAAAGAAAGCATGCTTTCTTTGTTTGCACACTTTGCTCGTCTGAATAAGTTTTAGAAACCTAATCGGCCCAGCTATTCCTTGTACTCGTTCACACACTGTTACTGGGAAAGAGAAAGGACTTTAAAATTGCCAGGTGTAAACGTAGAGGTCTTTGCGGTGTGTGTTTGGCTCTTTCCCCCCCATCAGTTTGTTACTCTCACCAAACTAATTTGTTCAGGAAAGTGTAGATGTTCCACAGTGGTGCCTTTTCCCCTACAAATTGAAAGACATAAAAAAAAAATGAGGAAGAATGCAATTAAATGCATATTAAGAATTTGTTTTTAGTTTAATTTAGAATTTTTCTTTCTACATTTTTGCCCCCAGTTTTTTTGATATAGAAAATCTGCATCCTACGTAAGTACAGAGTAGGATTAGGTATTCTGAATACAACCTGTTTTCATGCACATCATAACTAAAGTGTAGGTTCCCAGAGTACTCGGTCTCATAAGTTGCTCAGCTGCTTTCAGCCTCTGATTTGCTCTGGTGAAGCAAGTGTAAGCTGGAATTATGAGCTCTGGATCTGAGTGTACATGTTACACTCAGCAGCTTCCATGTTTATCAGACTCTTATTTTGAATTAGGAAGGGAAGCAGTTCCTGAGTTGCCCTCGTGTGTTGACTGACATACAACATTTGGTATGAGAAGCATTGAAATCCCCACCACAGTTACCATCATTGGGGAAAGAGATGATGATGGAGAGATAGAAAAAATATTTTAAAAAATTGTAAGTACTGTACGTGCACAATGATCGGCTAACCATTAATGATGTAAAGGTCTGCTGCTGAGCTTCCCATTTGTCCTCAACTTAAAAGCTACCCTGTAGTTTTTCAATCTGGACTGCAGTTAATTTTATTTTATTTTTTTCTAGTTATGGCCACTGCTAACAAAAACGTTATAAGCGCTAACCCTAAAGCAATAATCATAAATGGTTCCTGTAATGCTAAAGCGCTACACCAACCTCATATGTAGTAGAAGCTAATGCAATTCAAATTATATCTGCCCTTAATACTACAACTTTCGAGCAGCAATTTAATGTTGTCAGTATAATATACATGTTCTGTAATGTCAGATATTGTATTCATGTTTATTTCTTGTTTTCTTGTTCACTTAATATGTTATTGTAAGTTTCTTGTTTGAGTTATTTGGAGAAAAAGCACGAGAACGTGAGAAGAGGAAACAGAACTGCTGTGTAAACACTCTTCACCCACTTCAAAATAAGGGCACGAAGATGAACTTGAAAATTCTAAACTGTCCACAATCAAAACTTTAACACAAATGTTGAATTTTATTCAACAATCAAGTAAATTAGAGCTTTAGAAATGCAACCAGGAAAAATTAATTTAGATAAAGCTATGTGTGGTAAACATTTTTTAAGCAAAAGCGCTAAACGGAAGAAATTAGCGGAAGTGTGCCCACCACTAATTTTTACTTCTAAATTCATAGACTGGTGAAAGCTAAACTGGATCATTTTAGATGGAACAAAGCTGTTTTGGTTTTTGTGCATCGGCATTTGTCTCTAAACTGTGTTTTACTTTTTTTTAGACAACCTGCAGGTGTAAGTAATGAATGCAAAGCAAAGGCTTAATAAAAAGTCATACATGCTTAATAATACCCTCTTCTGGATTAAGAAAGGTACAAAAAAAAGTGTTTGCAGGAAAAGAGGAGAATTTAAAGCAGAACAGGGCTGAGAAAGGTTAAGGAGGCTCCTCTAGATGCATCTCAGGAGGTCAAAAGAAGAGGAGTCTCCAGAGTGGGAGAGTCTGGGAGAAACGGAGCAATTGATGGAGTCTGGAGGTCCACAGAAGCAGTAAAACAAACGTGCCCCGCAACAGGTTGGAATTAGATCAACACTATCAAGCAGACCAGATACAAGCCGTGATACCTGGGAGAGATGGATGGGGAGGCCGTGTGTGCGTGCAGGAACTGGGGGTGGCATGTGTGCGCGCTGCTGTTAATCTATTTATTTACCTGTCATTGGCAGCGATAATGGTTTTCATCCCCTCTCTCTGTGTCTCAGTCTATCTTGTGATGGGGGATTGGTTTTCGTCTGTCGCTTGATAATCACACCTGTATTTTCTCATCAGCGTCTAATCAGACCAATTACACGCGTGACGGAGAGCATGGGCACGTTGATGTAGGCGAGCGATAAAGACGCACTTCGGCACACGCGCGTGTGTGTGTACACACAAACACACACTTTAGGATTAGGCGCTCTGTCTTGGGATATCTGCGTCTCTTATCAGGGACAGCCAACCCTGACATGACCTGTCAGGACTCATGGCAGCGGTGTCTCTCACTCCCAAACACACATGAACATATAGAGTGCACACTTACATTCTGTGTACCAAGTATACGACAGAAGAAACCAGACTCCATCATAGTCCTTTCTGTGTCGCTTAATTGTTGCTATGGAGAATAAATAGTTCTTTTTAATGCTGTTTTTTAATGTTGTTTTCTTGTTTTTTATTGTAGGCATACGATGGCTTTGCGAGTCTGGGGATTTCTCGTCTCCTGGAGCCATCCGACATGGTGCTCCTTGCGATTCCTGACAAGCTCACGGTGATGACCTACCTGTACCAGATAAGGGCCCATTTTTCTGGCGAGGAGCTCAACGTGGTGCAGATAGAAGCCAACAGCAGCCGCAGCACCTACAAAGTGGGCGACTTTGAGACGGACACCAACGCCTCCATAGACCAGGACAAGTTCTACGCTGAACTGAACGACGTGCAACACCGCCAGGTCAACGTCGAGCCCCTTTCATCTACGGCTGGTGTTCCCACTGAATCCAACGGCGCCGAGGCCGCCGAAGAGGAGACAACAGAGCAACAAGTTGGAGTAGACCCAACCGGCTACCCAGCAGCAGGGTCCTTACAATCGTCACCGCCGGTCCCGTTGCCGCGCACAGCGTTGGCTGCAACGGCTACAAACTCTGCCTGCATGGCCCTGCCAGTGTCTGAGGATAGAGGCGGTCTGCTCAAAGCCAACACTTTAGATCTTTGTGAGTTACCGCAAAGAGCGGAGAGAGAGCTGGAGAAGGAAACACTACGTAAGAAGGAGGTGCTAGAGGATAGAGGAGAGAGAAGTACCGAACCATCGTCCCCTACAAGGAGAGGAAACTCTTTATCACACTTCTCCTATAACAGGGACGCGGACCTCATTAAAAAGAAAAGGGCCAGTCTGCGTCACTCAGATTCAGAGCCAGCTTCAAACACCAAATCCTCCCCAACCAACCACACAGATATCCCCATCAAACAGGTAAAGCCACCTAGTCACAGTATTTGACTTGGTGTTTTGCACTCTTGCATTGCAATGCTGCTTTCCACATGCCTTAAACTTGTTTCACCACAATTTGTCACATTACAGCGGCAAACTGCAATATATTTTATTGGTTTTATGTCTGATTTGCCGGCACAGAGTGGTGCAAAATTGTATTGTTGAAAGAAAATGAACTTATTTACAGCGAGGCATGCATTTACAGTCATCCTTCCTTCACTCCTGAAACCCCTAAATAACACAAAAAGAGTTCAGAGGTCTATGGTAACTCTGTAGACACTGCAGAGACCAACACTCCAAAAACACAAAAATCTTACCAAGTATTTTTGGTCTGGTTTCTAGTTCAACTGTCTCTGTACACTTGAAATACGACAAAACTAACTTAAAAGTAACCTTTTAACAAGCTTGTTTTAAGTCTGTAACTCCTTAATATTGAGGAAAAAGTACTGGATCCAATCTTGTAACAAGACTTTTTTACCATGTTGTAAATGAAATAATCTGCCAGTATTTTGCATCAATATTAAGGAATTATTTGCTTCAAACAAGCTCCTGTATTGATGAAAAGTTACTTGATAGTTAGTTTTGTCTTATTTCAAGTACACAAAGGCATTTGCACAAGAGGCTAGACCAAAAATACTTGGCAAGGTTTTGTGTTTTTGCAGTGAACAGCTCAGGTATCTATTATCTGGACAACCGTTACTCATGCACACCTCAAATCTGGCCTTGTCGGTGACAAGGAAGTTGTTGTTGGCCATAAGAAGTCCTCTGGCAGGAGAACAACCTTAAACATAAAGCCAGATCTACAGTGGTATGGGTTCATTGAAAACCTGCTTCTGCTGGGATGGTTTCAACCTAAAACTCCACTAAGAATGGGTAAAAGTGTTTCTTGTTTGAGACATACCTCCCAAAGACTGGGTCGTGTAATCGCAGTAAAAGGTTGCTCTTTGAGATTGATGCAGTGGGGTTAAATACAAATAAATACCACAATAGATGTTTGAATTTTTGTCTCACTGCACAGTCTTGCACTGTTTTGTATTGATCTATCAGATAGAGTCCCAATGATTTCTCACATGATTTGTAGTTGTAGCTTTAAGGTATCTGATTCAGTAAACCTCAAAACGAATGCATAAATTCTGTACCTTAACCTCAGGACCAGTCTGTGTTTCATAAACTCATTCTTGCTACTTAAGTCAGGCATTAAGATTCCAACAGCGTTTACCTGCAGGTACCTGTCTGGGCCCTAAATGGATTGCTCATGTTTTTATCCTTGCACCCAGGTTTTGATTGAAACTTTCTCGGCGCCGTCAGTCATAAGACAGAGGATTCGTACAACATTCATTTCCTCCCGGCGCTCGCTAAGCTTCAAATCCGTCCAACATTGTTGATACAAACGCAGAGATGACCGTGCCGAAAAATTCTCTTCCATTCTCCATTAGATGTCGTTGTCACTTGTCTTGCTGCCAAGAACCCTGACCAGACGCATCGGGACCCTTAACATGTGGCGACTACCGAACGCGCCCAGCAGAACCCCGCTCCCCCTCCTTTGCTTTGACATTTCATTATATTTTTCATTATATTTCCCATCCCTGCAGTTGATGACAGTTTGTGCCGTGACCGCTCAGGCGTGGCGATGCTTTGCACGGAGCAGACATCATCTCGTCTTACACTCTGACACACACCTGTACGCATGTGTGCACCCGCTTGCACAAACCAACTGCGCTCGGTGCAGGCCTGCATTGGTTAACCTCAGATTACTGCTGCTTGTTTACAACCTAAAAGGTCACGGGGGCTGGAAGAGGGGGCTGCGGGGAGAGTTTTTTATTTATTTACTTTTTTTTTTTTTTTTATGTGCTGTTATCAACTTAATGAGATGCCTCATCACCTTTATCCAAGTTTAATTGAAATTCTTAAACATTATCACATTGCAGTGAAAAAAATCCCTGCTTGATGGCTGTTCTGTCAAAACCCTTTAAGATCATGTTTTTATTTTATTTTTTTATTTTTGGATCTTTTAAAACTTATTGTACTTTCTAGGTTTGCACCGATAAATCAGCACCAGTTTCTTTCATTCAGCCTCGAGCTGGTCAATAAATCAATAATATATATTACAATAGACACGTGATCGATATCAATAGGTACTCACTCTTTGGTCACCTAGCAACAACTTGTCAAATAACTTACAGTTATCTTTTAAGTAACTTTCACATCAGGAGAGTCAGGTTTCTCCTCTGTGCCTCATAGCTGCTTAAAAAAATATTTCACTTGGAGTGAAAATTGAGAATAAAACAAGGAAAGGTTATGCCACCAGTTTGGAAAATATTTCAGATATTTCAAACAAACAACTTAATCAGTGATTATCAGCATTGACTGACTGGAAGCGTTTATATCATGTTTTGTTTTTCGGCTACATCGTCCAGCTCAATATTGGCCAACACTTGTTTGCGAAACCGACCTTACCCACCAACCTTATCTATCAGCCAAGGTCCCTATATTTAGCCAGTTTTCAGACCAAAACTTGGTATCAGCCAAAATCTGAATCAGCAGGTCAGACTTTTTAAAGTTTGTCGATTGGCCAAAAAAATTGCAATAGGTGAACCCCTATTTATTTCCACATGCCTCATGAAGTCTATATGAGGCGTGGAATGTCTTGACAAAAAAGCCACAGTAGTTTATTCCAGCAGGGAAACTCATAGAAGACCTGAGAAGTGACTAATAATTGAAAACGCAGGATATTTTTTATACTTATGGTCATTAGAATATTAAGTTTTTTTCTTAAAGAAAATAAATCTTTAAGCTCCGGGTGCACCAATAAATCCGTTGCCAAATTAGCAACTTTACTGATGCATTTAACAACTTTTCAAAAAAAAAAAAAAAAAAAAAAAGAAATATCAGGATCAGTCAGTCGGCTGATTGGGTTTTTTTACTTTCTGCTATAGGCAAATAGAAGATAAGACTTTGTCTGTGCTGCTGGTTTGAAATAAGTGAGCATGAATCTTAAAAGCAGAACTTTATAGGCTCTTGCATTTATGTTGCATTTTTCTTTTTCAAAGGAGCCATCACCTGCATCTGTATCAAGTCCTCCAGCTGAGAAGGTGGGTCAAATGTTTTTGATCAGACTGCAAAACTAAATATAAAACACTTGTTTAAAACATTTGAAACAAAGCAAAACACAACTAATTTCAGCTTTTGAATTAGTTACTCATGGTTTGTACTTGCTTGTAGAAAGTACTTTCTCGTCAAGAGGAGTTGAAAGAGAGAGCCAGGCTCCTGCTGGAGCAGGCCCGCAGAGACGCCGCCTTGAAGGCTGGAAACAAGAACGTCCCCAACTCAGCTGTCGCAGCACCAAACAGGACTTCAGGCATCTCTGATGTAAGTTATTGCCGCAGTAAAGCAACGGTTCTCATGTTGGCTCTAAGTCAGACTAATTTGTCTTTGTGCTGTCCTCAAGTAAAGGAAACTTTAGGAATGTTGTGGTGTCTGTGAGAAGTATGAGGGACCAAAAGTGCCACAATCTAACAAATAATTCCTTATGTTAATAATTAGACATTTGATTTGGGATGTGCAGTGATCCCACTGCACATCCCAATAGGGGGGGGTAGGGGGAAATACTGTGACGAGAACTGTGATTTATTTAGATTTTAAACTATTAATGATGATGATGTCTGCAACTTCAAAGCTGACCAGAAACTGGCTAGTTTTGCAGTTGAAACAGTTTTTCCACTTTTGGCTCCATGAACACATCCGTAACTATAAGAAATATCAAATATCTGATTGAATGTTGCTTTTATGTGCAGTTTAACTCTGTAGTTGTACAGCTTAAAACAACTGGTGTACTGAAAGTTACACATAACAGACAGGTTTTTGATTTTTGAACAGTATTTGTGTTTGTGAGACTCCGACTGTAAGACTGTAAGACATTAATCACCAGAAACATTTGATAAATGCTTAAATACTTTTTTACCTTGAAGTTTATTGTAACACCAATAACTTTTTCATAAAAGTTGGGTGCATTTGATTTTATTTTTCAAGAAACTAGAAGTCAATATCCAAATGTAGAAGCAAAATCAATCCTGCATTTGAAGCAATGCTTAAATACTTTCATATTTGTTTTTGTTAAAGTTTATGTTAACACTCCTGAAAACAAGTGAGTGAACATGTGCAAAAGGGCTTGTTTTGACCATGTTATTTCATTTTTTTAATGGGGGTTTTGTTCTAAACTTTTATATTTACCTTTTCACTGGAATGTTTAATCAGATTCATCCATTATTTTTGGAAATAAGCGAATAAGTTTGTAAAGACGCTTTTTTTTTTAATTTGTGATGCTCAACTAGTTTTGTCACACCAACCTTTGCTTTATTTTCTTTTGACTTTCTTTTACATCAGTGTTCAGGACAAGCGAACTGTACATCCACCAGTCTCTTGAACTCCACTATTCCCTATTTGCTGCTCGCTACGCTTCCAACATGTCGGAAAATCCAGTATAAACTGTCTCGTCCTCTGGCAGACCACTTTCTGAACAAGCTTTTAGAAAGGGGGACGACTTCTCCCTCATTACCTTCAGCTGAGATTTTCTCATGGGCGGCTGAGCGGCGCAACCTGAACGCGTCAGCAAGGAAGAAACTCCAATGTGGATGGACTTCTTCGTTGTCTCCTCTCTCTCGCTCTCTCTCTCTTTTTCTCTCTTGCTCTCTCTGGAAACACAACTCTGTCTCTACAGAGTCTGTCTTTGGTCATTTTTGACAATTTATATGACTAACTAAATTTTCTGCCCGCCTTCACTTTTTCCTTAGTGTGCCGAGCAAAAGCAGTCCGCAGACAGCTGTCAGCAGAAGTACATTCACGGTTAAAAAACGGGGGGCGCTGGGAGGAGTGAAGAATCGCTGTACTGAAGCTAACTAGACTAGAAACGCAGCGATTGAAATTGCCGGCTCTGAACTGAGCACGCTTCACTGAACATAATATACTGAGAGGAAGGGGCATGCTGATGAACCAGGAGTTACCCTGGGAAAGCACCGTGGTCCAATCTTCTGTCACGTTTCCAAATATTTCAGTAAAAAAAAAAAAATGCAAAGGAGTTTAAAAAAAATAAAGTGACAAGGGATTTGAGGGTAAAATGAAATAAATACCTTTTGGTAATGGAATATCTAAAAGGCAACAGCCGCTTGGCCTCTGCTTTTGCCGCTGGAATCCTTAAAGAGAAATATGCCCTTGAATTAGATGTTTTTCAGAAGTGCGCATGTAAGCGTGCGTTTGTGTGTACGCTCATAGATGTGTGTGTGTTTATGTGTGTGCTGGTGTTTGCTTGCCGGCCACAGGAATAACCATTCTGGAATAATCTGAGGAAATAAGTGAGGACCTTCTTAGGACTGGTGCTGGTTGAAAGTCTTTGGAGGAAAAAGAGCAAATTAAAAGAGGTCTTCAAAGCTTTTGCAGCACCAGTGCATTTCCTCGGTGACAAAAAAAAAAAAAGGAAAGGTCCTCTTCGGTCCCTTGTTTTGTGGCAAGATATTTGACTTTAGTCAGATTAGCTCCTTAAAGTGGCCAGACTGATTTCCTGACTCATTTCCAAGGACAATTGGCTAATATCCCCCTCACTATGCATAAGGGAAGGAATCAAAAGAGGAGGGGGGAAGGGCGATATTGAATTGTTTACACTTTTTTTAATAGAAAACATTGATCAAAGGAATACGCCTGGCCTCAGGGCCAATGTGCTGATAATTGTTAGTGATTCAGATTAGATTACTTGATGTCTTGTTTTGATTAGCATGAGTGTGTGTGTGTGTGTGTGTGTGTGTGTGTGTGTGTGTGTGTGTGTGTGTGTGTGTGTGTGTGTGTGTGTGTGTGTGTGTGTGTGTGTGTGTGTGTCATCGTTATCAGCTGGAGAGGCAAAAGCCTTTCCCATTTACCTCTCCATCTGGCTAAGTAGGTGCTTTGTGGTTTAGCATGCATAAGGTATAATTTAATTCAATTAAAGCAGGACTCCTTCTTTGAGGGAAGTGACTAATGTGGGATAAAGGAAGGGGTCCTTGTGTTAGCAGTGCTGCTTTCAAAGTAAAATTTAGAAATTAGTCTGATTGCACGTTTATTAATATATTAGCAGTCTTCATCTCTTACTCAGAGCCTCACTTTTATAGAGTTTTTAAGGTTTTGCTTAAAAAAGAAATCTATTATGAATGCTTCCTGTGTCCTTATGATTGCATTACATAAACCCACAGAGACAGGCCTCACTTAATTGATCTGATCTCAAAGCTTCTTAACGTTTTAGAAAAGCCTTTTACGGCACTCATCAAACAGGTAAATATGGAATAAAGTCTCAGATCTGCGTCAACCTCCAGTACAACCACCACAACCTTCAAGGTGTTTTATTAAACGTAAAGCAACGTGTAATTACAACCAAAGAACACAGCAGGCAAGTCAGGAATGGAGACCTGAATTTTAAAGAGGGGCTATTTTTAAAAAATTATGTACCAAGCAGAATACATCTTACTGTTCAATCCATTGTCCAATGGATGAATAATAATAATTTGGTCGTACTGTGTCGTACAAACCGATTTTACTCGCCAACATTAACATGCTGGAAGGGAAACATCTGCCCAGTGTCGGTCTGTAGATGAACAACACTAATACCATAAAATACTGCACATGTACTTGGGGTAAAAGGTTCTACAAAATATTGACCTACTTTCTCCCCACAAATATGTAAATCTTTTTGTTAATCTGTTGCATACAACCTCGATAAATACAATTAGCTTGAGGTTGTACTGCTTCACAGTGTGAGTGCTTTTAAGAGACTCCTTGTTAAATCAAATTCATCTGTTTTTTTTTTTTTGTTTTTTTTTTTATCAGTGTCATGTATCCACACATCCACGACCATTGTGAAGGGATGTTTCATGCTTTTGCAGTTGTGTGAGTCTGTGTAGTTCTCCTGACCTATGCTCTCCCTCCTGCCATCCTTAATTGTAGCCCACAGTGACTGCTTCTTTCATCTAAGGTCACAGGTTTGGGTTTCTCTCTCTCTCTCTCTGCCTGTCTGCTCGGTTACTTTCTCTCATTCTCTCCCTCTTTCATGTCTGTTTTTGATTTTTCATCCAGTGTCTTTTTGTTCTAATCACTTAAATTGTTCTCAATGTTTTTTTCCCCCCCCAAATCAGCCTTTTTCTGTTAGCTGCTTTTTGCTACTTTGTTCTTCGCCTTGTTGACCTTTTAAGGACATGCACCTACCGTCTAACTTTTATTCAATCAGTGGCCCTTACAACACATCACTAGTGAATGGTATGAATGTCTTCAAAGATTGTAACCGGAGTTGTACCAATCCGATATTAATATCTGTATCGGTCCCAATATTTAAAAAACGTGTAGATCAGGTATCTATGGCAAGGTGCCTGATTCATAAGGGCAGATCTATTCAGTCAATTCTATGCTTTGTGCGATATTGTGTTTTATTTATTTTACATTATATTTAGAATCTCTAATTGCATTTCTAAACCATTTGAAGGAGAGCTTGTCACAGTTTATTTTTACATGCTTGACCAATGTAGCTGGTTTCAGTTTCTTTATTATTTATATTACATTTGCTGTTCTACTCCTAATCACATTGACTGAACAACATTAAGTTATGTTGTTTTTACATGTTGGACCAAGATTGTCAAGCTATTTAAGTATATTTAAGTATGCTGTACTGGTGCCAACTTATTGATAAATTTGTGATTCAACATATTTATGTTTAAAAAATGAAACTTTTTAAGTCAATTCAGCTGTTTTTCTGTCGGCGTTGGCCAATGCTAAGCCTCCAATATTGGTAATGGAAGTGAAAATAGTGGATCGGTGCATGAATTTATTCTTCTTATTCTAAATACCATTTTTTTGTGTTGCTCTTTAGTCTTCCCCACTGTTCTAATTTTAATAGAGAAGTTGGTGTGTGTCTGCGTCTATTCGCTCCAGGTCTTCTCATCCATTAGCAGATGAGAACAGTAATTTCACAGCGGCCTGGCCAGGCTAATTATCAGGATCCACACTAGGTTTGGGATGAACGTGTGCCTGTGAACCGCACTGTGTGTAATTCTTTGCAAAAAAAAAAAAAGAAGAAAAACCCTAACTGTAAAGAGATGAGGTGTGTGTGTTTTGTGCAAATATCTAGCACCTGTGGCCTTTTTAAAAAGTGTATGCGCTTGCTTAAGGAGTGCACACACATGCCTTGGTGTTTTCCAGGTAAGAGAGTTCCCCTGCTCACTGACTCGTTGTGATTCCTATAATTGGGTCCCGTTTGATTTTTGCCGACCAGCGCCCCAGCCGCCTCCCCCCCGTCCTCATCAGTGGAGCAGGCTCCTGGGTCTCTGCTGTTTCGACCTGTAGGTGTTGTCATCTACTGTCTGCACTTTAGTTTTTCTTTCTTTTCATTTATTAGATTTTGTACGGGACATATTCTGTTTCAGTGCAAGAAACCATAACATATGTTTTCTTCTTTTCCTTTTCTTGTCAGAGGCTGTTCAGATTGCTTGTTTTCTGGTTGTTTGCACTTTAGGTGGAGAAACTGCATTGCTTCTGTGCACCACAAATCTGGAACAAACTTCCAGAAAACTGCTAAACAGCTGAAACACTGTTTTCTTTAAATAGAGGCCAAAAACACACCTGTTTAGAGTTGCTTTCAACTCACAATCACTTGGACATTGACCAACGCATTTGATGTGTATGGATATTTTGGAAGATGGCACTCGACAAAATGTAATGTTTGGTAGTGGTTTCAGAATTGGTAACTTTATAATGTTTTCATGACATGTTTTTATATTTTTATGACATAAAGCTCTTTGAACTGCCTTGTTGCTGAAATGTGCTATAGAAATAAACTTGGTTGATTTATTGACAGAGTGTAAAACAACTTAAAGAATTCACTAATTGGCAGCTGTGCAAACATATTAAAGAGTGTGATATACTCTGTACAAGTCTCAACAACAATAAAATAATTTATAACAGTTCCATTTGCCCTTTCTGCTCGTCAGTCATGCCATTAAAAGGCAAGAAGTGAGGTGCTGCCTGTACACAACGTACAGAACAAAATGGTGCTGCTTTTTAAAATTCTGACATGGCTTTGTGGACTCTGCTCCTTCATCCACACTTTGTTCTTTGTTTCTCCTCTTGTCCTTTCCCTTTTTTTTTTACTTTCTCCCTGCAGTAATAGTTTTCCTCCAGGCCTTGTTTGAATGTGCCTGCCACTCCTTTATTCGCTCTGTTCTCCATTTTTTCCCCTCTTTTTCCTTCTCTCCCCCCTCTTTTCTTTTCCTTTCTCTCTCTCTCTCTCTTTTTTTTTCCCAAAAATGTGCCCCGAATGAAACTAAATAGTGTGGTGGGGAGTTTCTTTGCGCGCGTGTCTTGGAGTGAGGGGGTATGTGTCATGACTGAATAGACTGGAGCAGAGATCAAAGGCAGAGCATAAATTGAGTGTGTGAGTGCGTGAGCGTGTGTGTGTGTTAACGAGCAGGAGAAAGACAGCTCTCTAAATTGCAGGACAAGAGCTGATCAAGCCGTCAGAGAAGAAAGCTGTAATTCACCTGCACTCGCAAACCTCTTCAGGGCCCACATACCTCTTCATCTTTCTTTTCTCACTACTTTGTTCATGTGTGACCAACTGCAAGGGTCAGAAACGGCACAATCCATCCTGTTTTGTTTTCACAATACTGACGTTTTTTTTGTTTTTGTTTTTTTGTTTGTTTTTTTTTCTTCCCATTTCCTTGCAATTTTATTGCTTGTGCAAAAGCAGCCATTTAAAAAAAGTCATCCTAGAGAAATTTTAGGGATGCACTGATTTCTGACCGATCACCAATCTTAAAAATAAACAAAAAAAAAAAAAAAAAAACAAAGTCCCGACCTGATGATTCTGATTTTGGCTGATACTGATCTTTTGTTTTTTATTTGAAAAGTTGATAAATATAATGACACTTCAGTGGCTGATTTTCAAACCTTTGCTGAGGTCAATAAGATTGGTTTCTCATTTAAGAATCGGCCAATACTGTACTGTTCCCTTGAGGAAGTGAACAAGGAATATTTAAACAGAAATGTAAAATATAAAAATGTCGCAAAACTGTAGAGTTACCTCAATAAGAGTGATGAGTATCATAACGTTTGTTTCCTTGCCTTGGCTGTACATTTCTCCATTTCTCTTTATGGGACAGGTTTAGTTCCCTTATTTCAGCCAGCTGACCAGTAGCTAACTGCAATCACTTTGAGGAGGAGCGGTGCTTCTCTGGTTCGTGAAAATGTGTCGAACATCTCTGACATATTTTAATTTAAATAAAATCGTGGAACATGTCATCCTTCTTCTCCATGAGAACCACGAGTTGCGGATAGGCCATGAACAATTTGCACAGACATTTTTTCAATGACATCGTTACTGACTTCCACAAGGCGTTCCTTTGAGCATTTTGACTGATCAAACTCAAATGAGAGATAAACAAATTTCTTAATATCTCAATATTTTCATACGTTTTCTTCTGTTTCTGATCTTTTCCAACATTTCATAATTCCTAATATGCATTAGGGAGTGATTCTCATAGTAGAAAATGTTTTGCATTTTGCAGAAAATCAGTTTTTTAAATTAAATTTTTATTCCAACAAGTCATTGTAGCAATACTTGGTAGAAAAATGCACATCACCTTAAACCACTTGTATTAGCAAAGAATGCCTTTACCAGATTACAGTTCAAACTGTATAAAGTTACTTTAGAGCTTTACTCAGAACAGACACTGAAATCAGAAGTACAGTGTCCCTGACAGAGACACATACCCACTAACATCACACCCTTATACAAATAGCACATATACACGGACACACCACTTCTGGACCTTTACATTAGTTTCTAAACATTTATACTCTGACATACAGGTTTATGGCCGTCACCTCCATCTCGCAGGTTCATATTTCTGTATTCATAGCGTTCATATATTCGCACACCCAGACCCCTATCATGGGCGCTCACCTGTCAAATCATAATTAGGGTGTGTCCCTGTTCTTTGATAGCTATGTACAGTGGTTCTTCTTTAATTCTTTATCAAATGCATTGATCGCTGTGGGCCTCGCATGCCCATTGATCCGCGCAGTCCGTCTGGAGGCAGCCGATAAGCTCCACACTCGTCTCCATCTGCCTCCCTGCTTCCTCCTCTGTCACTCCCCCTTTTTTCTGTCTTGCCTTGTTAACCTAATTTTGACCGGAAAAAACATAGCACATTTCTTAATTTGCTCCGTTTCACCTACTTGAATATACTTTGCTCGGCTTGGAGACGATTGGTCCAATTTTGAAGTCTCGTTCTTGAAAGTGGGAAACCTCATTTCTCAAGTCCCTTTGGGTTGTGCATCTTTTTTTTTTTTTTAAATAGTGTTGTAGGAAACACTTTGTATTTTAAATCAATTATAATTTTCATCATGTTTTTACAAACAACCTGCTCACAAACCCATTGGTTTCTGGCAATAGACTGCTAGTCTTGTTAAATGTCAGAATATATACACCATACATTTGTAACAGAAGACGCCTTAAAACTTGTACAAGGAGAATATAAAGTTTTATAATCTCAGAGGCATTTTCTTATAAAATTTTAAATTTAACACAAATCTGTTCAGTCATTGTCTAGCCGTATGTTGTATCCGTATCCTGGCTGAACCTTCAATCTAAGCTGTGTTGAGCAATGCGACTTCTTTAGTGTGTGTGTGTTCAGCAGTGCTTTTGCATGTGTGTGCTGGACAAGATAGAGACCTAAAGGACCTCTTGACTGTGAATTAGCCTGTCATGACAAATGTCTGGAACTGCATGACTGGCTGCCAGACTGGCTGGCTATCTGGGAGGTTGGCAACCTCTTTTTAGATAGCGATTGTGTGTGTGTAGCATCACTCTGTGCCCACGCCAGGTCTCTGTACATGACCGGCGGTGCGTGCCCTCCCACCCTTTTTTCTCCCCCCACTCACCCAAAAAAGAGCAACCAGGGCGACAACCTGCTCAGAAAGAGCCTCCAAAGCAGAGAGGGGTCCTCACGCGACGCCAGCCCCACAGAGGAAGCCTCTGTCTCAGCCTCGCAGTCATCCGTTGAGCCTCCTTTTCCCCTCGGAGGTTCCCACCCGTCAATAGAAGACACAGTACACAATTGTTCTTGTCACCATTCAAAAAAGCAAAGTCTCTTCTCCTCCTGAGCCTCCATTCTTAAAGCCGGGTTACCCACTGACCACCAGCTGTCACACTTTCTCTCCTCCTTTTTCTCTGCTTGTGTTTTTCCATCCTGACTTTGATCGTGTAATGATGCAGCTGGTTGGGTTTGTACTGTCTGTGTTTTTACTTGGGTTATGTCCCCGTGGCTTTTGGACGTGACGATGGGCTGTTGGCACATTAAGGCAAGAGTTTGTTTCCATCTATTGTCACTTTCCAATTTGCAAACTGTGAGTATGAGTGCCCCCTTTTGTCCTGTTTCTATGTCCGCTAGGTGGCATTTAATCTCCACCTGGTCAACCAATTTGCTCTTCAAAAAAAAAAAATTAAAAAAACTTCTGGCATATCGTTTTGCCACAGAACACTGGGTTTTAATTGGACTGACAAAGTTGGTAGCGCTTGATTGACAGGCACCAGCCTCAGTAGGTCTGGCAATGAGCTGAAGTTTTGGAATGCACTAAATTACAAGGGGAAACAATGTCCTCTTATCCATATTTGCAATAGTTAGAGCATAGAAATGCATAGACAACACTTTATGCTACAGAGAAGACAGATGTTGGAACTGGGAATCTGCTTTTCTCTTTTACCGCTTTTCTAAATAGGAAAACTCTCAACAAGTGTGATTGACATCTTTCAAAGTTGGTAATATCGCTCAAACTTTTTCACATTTTGTCACATTCCCAAGGCAAATTCAATGTACTATATGTAGTTTTTACAAAAATTGTTGCTGTCTTAATGTGATTACTTTTATTTTGAAGGACCTGATTAATGTAGGTTAAATACAAACTGTCAAATAAAATCCCAATGAAATACATTGATTACTATAAGTACTGTACCTTGAAAGTATCCATACACTTTGAGTTTCATGTTTTGTCACATGACATTTGCCACTTTTCATATGAAAGTGGAATTTAATGTGTCAAGCACACAGTCTGTTCCATGTTCATCAAAGTTTTGTTCATAAATGTTCTCTTAACATTGGACTTTGTAGAACAACTGGATTTATACTGAGGTCAGATTAAAGAAGATCTTTATTGGGGGATCAGATCTTTGGAGCCACCCTTTTCTCAGGATCTGAGATGGTTTTTATACATAATGAGTGGTTGGAAGATGGCCCAGCATAGACCATAACTTCCTCTGTCAATTCTACAAGTGCAACCTTCCGCAGGAGCTGCTGGTCATCTACACGGCCATTATTCAGTCGGACCTGTGCTAATTCATTATTGTGATTTGGCTCACTCACAAAAGAGGAGAAGTCCAAACTGCAACAATCAGATCTATTGAGAGGATCATTGATGCCAACTTTCCCTCCATCCATGACTTGTTCAGCTCTAGTCAGGAAAAAGGGAGCCAACATTTCTACAGACCCCACACATTCTGGACACAAACTGTTTTGAGATGTTTACCTTTAGATTGGTGCTACAGAATGCTATTTGTAACAACCAGCAAGAAACAGAAACAGTTTCTTGCTCTAGGCTTTCTCTGATGGATATCCAAGAATACCAATATTGAAACCATGCATATTTGCACTAATTCAACTTCGCCTTTCTCTTTTGCAATATTACTTGATGAATACATATTATAAAATTAGGGCTGTTGTAAACGAATATTTTAGTAATCGAGTAATCTATCGATTATTCTTACGATTAATCGAGTAATCGGATAAAAAAAATTCTAAAATGAAATATTGGTAAATCTGGCATAATACCGGTGTTACTATCAGATATCAGTATCAGTCCAATTTTTCATATTTGAGCATCCCTAACAGTTGCTTTTTTGTAGTTTAGAAAACTAACCTGTAACAATAATAGCTCACTTTCTAAGTTAACCAGAAGAAAAGTTATAGAAAAATCTGAAATTCTATTGAATTTAATAACAAAGAGGCAGGCTCATAAATATGCTTATAAAAAATGTCTACAATCCAGCTTTTAGTTTATGTATTCATCTTCAGTGAGTTTAATAGATTAATTAAACTCACCTTGCCACCTAACCTGTCACGCTTTGGGTTTGAAAATACGGGAAATGCCGTCTGGAGTGGGAGGAGAGGGCGAATGAACGAACGTAAGATGGGGTGGAGGGGAGGAAATAGACCAGCGGACTGACGAACCGTTAGACCGGGGGACGAACACGGGGGAAGCAATACGGGATATTTACGACACCTTCACTGGTCACACTCAGAAACTCATCTACCAGCCATGTACGATGCGCTCCGCCACCCGTTTCTTCAGACCGGGATATGAAATTTATTGTGCGGTTCGTCGGTAAAGCTACATTTATACGGTAAGCATCAGCTACTCAGCCGCCCGCCCTGTTCAGTCTATCCGCTCACCTCAGCGCTCTTCCCGCCGTTCGCTTTCAACCAGCAGCCCCGGAGGAGAAATGCTGCCGTACTCCAGGCATTCCCCCAGGCATTTTAAGGATGCTTATTGGTTCCCCAAAAACGATAAAAAGTCGGGCATTATCATCAATCAATAAAATCCCCACGGGACAATCTTGAAGATTGGACTTAATGCCGCTGAGACTTAGCTTTTGTCAACAACTCAGAGGCGGAAGTGAGAGCTCCGCGCAACGCAAATGAAGTCCCGGCCGGAACACGGTGCGCTAACTAATAAAACATAAATTAACGAAGCTTCGAGGCAGGTAAATTTTCCTCGAGGAATTTTAGTAATCGAGGTACTCGAATCATTCGAGGAATCGTTTCAGCCCTATATAAAATAGAAAAAAACCTTTGGCCTTGTTTTATGCAGCTGTACATATGTTTATATTTTTAATTATACAGAAAAAATCAGAGCAAAAATCATATGTGTATGTGCACAGACTTGGCAAATGAAGATGGTTAATTATTTACTAAGGGTGTCCTGATGCAACGTTTTGACTTCCGATACAATACAGATATTGCAGCTTTGAGTAAACCAGTGTTTACCAAATATGATATCAGCATGAATCATACTTACTTTTATTACTTACTTTGTAGCGTGGAATGTTAGAAAAGGCTTGGTCAAGTGATATTAGTCAGGACAGTAGTCAACATCAAGTATGAGAACAACTGTTGTTATTGTTAACTAATAGGTCTGTGTGCAGGATAAAAATCCTAGGGATACAAATGCTGGACTGGACTAAATACTGGAGTGGAGTGCTTCTCTCTTAGATTGTAGATGCAGGCTGATATAATTCAATAACATTTACCGATTTCCAATATCAATATTGGATCGGGACACCCCTGTTTGCTAATTTGATGACTTGTAAAATTAAGGCAAACTAAAAACCTTGTATCATTCTCCTTCCACTTCAAGGACTTTGTTGGTCTGTTCCATCAAAAATCCCAATAAAATATGTTGAGGTTTGTGGTTGTGACCTGATAAAATAGGAAAAACTTCAAGGGGAATATTTTTACAACGCACTCTACGTAGTCCTATTTTAAAACGCAACCTGCACATGCATGTAAAATTAGACACAAAATGGCTACATCTTTCCCTCTCCCTCCACCAAACTGCCTTCTTTCTGTTGCTGCCGCAGCCAGGCGGTATTCCGCTTCCATAGTGTTAATCCTTGCCCCTGGACAGACAAACTCAATTTCCCGTTTTTCTGTCCCCAAAATTGGCCAACACCAATAATATAGAAGGATGTTTTGGATTGTGTTGGTTCCAGAGCTTATGTATATGTATACAGATAGAGCGACATCAGAGTGGTAGTTGTATCTGTAAAGGCCAGATTTGATATCTGAACCAGACGATAGCCAGAAGGCCATAACATTGTAACATTACCGTTATCATATTGCATTATGGAAACATCCATATTCCTGCTTCCTCAACATGCAGATGAAAAAGATGGAGGTAAGAAGGAAACAAAGACCTCCTGGAACAAAACCAAGCTGACATAAAGAAATTATTGAACCCATTTGTAGGTTTCCATTCCAAGAATACAAACTGAAAAACTTTTAACAGTTTGATGCAAAGCAGTTTTTAAACTATATTCTAAAAAGAACAAACCAAATCAATGTTAACTTTTGTGTGGTGTTATAAATAAGCTTTCTGTTTGTCAAAAACCAAAGAAGTCGTCCCTTTAAATCTACTTTTCTATAGAACAGTAACAGCCATTCCTCCTGTCTTCACTCTTTATCTCCCTTTCTGTCTCGCCCCCTCCCCGACTGTCTTTCTTTTTATCAGTCTCTCTCAAAGGTGCGTTCCCGTCTCCCTATGGCCATCCCCCTAGGCGCTCTCTCTCTCTTTCTCTCTCTCAGCACACACACTTGCAGAGTGCATTAGGGTTGCTGTCATTTACAATACAGCCCCATTGTCCCAGCCAAACAATGGCTACAAACAAACAATTGACATGGAAATGGAGAGATGTAGCTCATTAGCAGGCGCTGCTTGTTTTGTTAATGGATAAATGGGTGGCTTCAATAGGCCTTCCCTAAAACCCTGCCTCAATATGGAGAAGCCTGATTAACAGGAAACCACAGGGAGGAAAGCGGCGATGGGGAAACGCAGCTTCGCTCTCCCCTGGGTCATAAGCGGTGAGCTCTGTTCGAGGGATGAGGCATCAGTTTGGAGTGTGTTCACACGTACAAGTGGAATATCGAGTCTGTCTGTTACAGTGACAAAAGTTAGACAAGCGACTTCCAGCTTTCTGTTTTCTAACATCCTTTTAACTCGTAGTGAATCTTTCTGCCCAAGATTCACTTATGACATTTCACAACAGTACACTGATTTGAATGGGAATGCTCTCTCATATCAGTCTTGTGTGTTTGAATTAACTAACTTGTCAAAAGTCTTGCCAAAACTCAGGGTGCGTTCACTCCAGGTCTGCTTTAATCAAACTCTGGTCTGTTTACCAAGAAAGCCTGGTTCATTTTAGCAGGTGTGAACATGTAATAAAACTCTGGTCTACCTAAAGCCTGGTGCGTTTCAAATACAAATGTGAATAATAAGTGTGCCAGAGACCACTCCAAAAGCAGGTGTGGACTACAGCATAGGGCTTTCTGGGTAAATACAACCAAACAAACACGAAAGTCCAGGACTAGAGGGAGAAATGGCTTGTGTGTTTATTTTATTTTATTTTTTTTACAAAAGGGAAATCCAACAATTGCTAAAATCTGATGCCACTCCAATTTTATTTGCATTTTGTGAAGGAAGTTGTTCTCAATTCTTCTTCAGAGACTTTCATCTCATTTCCTTCAGTGGTTCTTAGTGCAGCGTTCCCTCATCGGCGAGATGGGGAACAGCTTTTTAAAAGTTTGGATTGTTTGACGGTGCAACATGGAACAAACTACACCAGATGAAAATGTAGTAAATGTTGCAATTTTGGTCCCCATTTGAACAGAGTCTGCTGGACTATCAGGAGTGAGAAGACCCTTGGTTTCAGATTACCTGTCCTGGATATTTGCTTGTGTCACTGCTTACTGTAGCTAATAGACTGTGCAGTGAGTCTGTGCTGGTTGAGCCGTCAGCAGGCAAGTGCCTGTCTTAACTGATGGTGGTTGCTATGTGTGTGTTTGTATGTGTGTGTCTGTAGTGGCCACCGCTATCAGTTAGATCATATTGAAACCACCTGAAAATGGCATTTCTGCCATTACTCTGATGGTGACGGCTCAATACTGTATCTGTCTGCTGCCAAGATGAGAAGTCTGTGCCTGTGTGCTCTAACCTGCATAATGTGTTGAGATTTGTCCATGTATTTTGATAAAACTTTTTAAAGACAGGTATATCTTCTATGGTCAGACTTGAACCGAAACCCAAACCTATGTGAGGTGACCCTGTATAGATACAAATTGGGCCTGGAACTTTTATTTTGATTAATTGATTACATAGATTTTAACATGTTAGAAATTCTAATGCAATTATTTTTTTTTACTTTTTTTTTTAAACATACAAAAGTACAGAGGACTGGTGACCTGTCTAGGATGTATCTGGCTTCTCGCCCATTCACCGCTGGAGATGGGCACCAGCACCCCTCACGACCCCACTAGGGATATGCATGTATGAGGATGGATGGATGGATGGATGGATGGATGGATGGATGGATGGATGGATGGATGGATGGATGGATGGATGGATGGATGGATGGATGGATGGATGGATGGATGGGCAGAGCTGGAACATTTGTAGTTGTGTTTTTCTGATAATTTATTATTTTTTAAATATCAGAGACACAGGGCTGGTATAATACTTTTCCTTTGAATTTTCCGTTTGGAACTCTTTGTGCATTTTCAAACAGAGTTCCTACACATTCTGAAAATTGACCCAATCTTTCCATTTGTCCTTCCTTCTTTCCAGGTTCCATATCTAAACTGTGACGGCCATCATCATATTTACCGTAGATTCATTCTGGAGCTTTGGATTTCAACTTATTAACTGACAAAAAGAAATTTGGAAACCTGAGCTTGGAAATGTATTGAATTTTGGCATGAACATCTGTAGAAACTTTGTTTAATGAGTCACTACTGAAATGCCACTGCTAATTGAAGATCACCACTAGTAATTTAAAACATAAATGTTCTGGCAGCATTACAGTAGATGACAGTTCTTAACTACAATCAGTGGGATCTGGACAGAAACAGTTCTCTGATCTGGTATGGGATTCCTCAGCTCTCCCTTTTCTCTAACCCACAGTGTCACCCAAACATTGCTAGATTACTCACATGTCAATAAATCCTAAGAAGTCACTTAACTAATGCTACAAATTTGGTTGATGAGAGAAGGTAACACACTGAAATGAAATCAGACAGCATCTGGTGTCGAACGCTCTTACGTTCATTTGGCCCAGGCACTGAAAAAAGTGAGTTTGTGCTTCAGCTCATTATTGTTGTTAAAGATTGTTATTGTTACGGTTGATTTATATAATATCTGGATCTGTGAGGAGTCGTTTTGTACCAACGGCATGCACATAAACTGTAAAACCTTGCAAAACAACACATTTTCTGGCCTGACGCACTTCTATGTGTCTGACAACAATGTTGTCTTAGTGGTTTAGCCTCTGACTCACACAGAGCTATGTTTTCATTCCTGTGGGATAAGATGTGTTGTCCCTGTATTTTTTTGTGTGTTTTTTTACCCTGTGTTTTTCCTTCCTGTAAAGCAAATATTTGTATAAGACTTGTTTTATAATCCTGTGGTGAAAAGTTTTACAAACTTAGAGACGAGTTTTGGGGCAAGAGCAGAAATTCATCATCTTCCAGGCCTCACTTTTCCAAATTTTACCTTTTGTGCACCTTGATCTTTGAGGAGTCACCACTCCTGGCTTTCACTTGTTGCAACACAGCAATGGGCTATGTGTCCATTAGACATATTCCCATCAGGACCTCTTTGTTGCTAACGCAATCTGATTCCTGTTTACATCAATGGTCATGCTGTGCTGTTCCATACCATGGAAGTTTTCTGATGGCCTGCATCCAAAGGCTCTTAGTGTGTCTGAAAACAGCTTTTAAAATGAGCTACCTTCTTTGAAAAACAGTGGAAAATCCCATTATGATGTATTTATGCTAGCGCTATCAAGGATTGTTGGTGTTCTCACATCAAAATACAGTGAAATATGCCTTTTGAAAGCCATTTATTTGCAGTGACTTTTGGAAAATGTGTGGGAGTTGTGTTTGTGATTGCTGTTCAAGCAAACCGTTTGAGTAAACAATGTAGTCTTTAAAAATGTTATGTCAGATTCGTGTTTGCGTTTATGTAGTCCTGCATAATTCTTGCCAATCAAAAATCTAGCATGACAGGCTTATTTGTGGTCTAAAAACTCCAATACTTCTTGCTATTAAACTGCAGGGAAAGAGTGTGGCATTGAGATAAAAAATAAAAAACAAAACAAAAACGGATAACGTTGTCCTGAAGAAGTTCAGAATGGTATGAACATACGGTCCTTATGTTGCTTTCATGATATGTTTATAGCAGATCTATAAAAGCAGTTCTCTTATGACATTTGCCCTCTAAAGAGCCATTTTCTCTGGTTGTGTGCAGGAGCGCGATGCAGAGCGGCGGAGACAGCTAAGAGAAAGAGCCCGGCAGCTTATAGCCGAGGCCCGATCCGGAGTCAAGATATCCGACATGAGCTTGCTGGATCCAGCTAACGTGGAGAGAAGCAAAGGAACCAAGGCAGCAGGAGGTCAGGACACACCTGAAGGTCCTCACACATGAAAATAAGCATAAACATGAGCCACAATCTTTCTGAAGGGAATTTATGTTTATTTATTTACCGACATTCACAGTAAAAACATGAAATATTCATCGTAAGTAATTCATAAACTGACAATCGCTAATACTTATTTGCTGTAATTCAAACGTCACAGTCGTATGGTTTTGACTTCAACTTTCTGCAGTCACTCACACATTTCCATTATGCTCTCTAAAGGGGTTCTGCCTAATCCTCAGTGAAAACAAAATGTCATTTGACAACAGCCGCGGGTCTAAAAATCACCACCCCCTCTATTACGTCTTCACTCTCGTCCGCCGTCTCTTTAGGCCAGTAATTATTAATCAGCACTGCATATTGTGCGTCCAAATTGTGTTCAAAACACCGTACACTTCTAATAACATCTTGTAGCGGTAGCAAACGCTGCCTCTGCACATTTCCCACTGCTTTCCATTTCCCTGAAATTGGGGTTATTATCACAATGACCATTATTAGGCTGCGCAAGTCATTTGTTTCAGATGTCTTTTTTGTTTTACACCCTGCCTTTAGTTGCTTTGTTTTAGAAGATCAAGTGCCCTGCATGCAAATGACAAAGACTGAATGCAGGTTACAAAGAAGAAGTGCCTGATTTTGAGAAAGAAATAAAGTGAATTCAACTTGATGTCAGAACTGTGAAAACAAAAGGAACAGGAAATTATAGATGCACGGTGACTAGATCGCTTCTTCCATGTGTGAGAAAATGTAAGATGAGATTCAAATATTGCCAAACTAATTCTGGGGTTTGTTTTCAGGTAAGCTAACATGCTAGATTAAGCATTAAAAAGTTTGATGTGACATGATGTTCATATTTTGAGAGATGCGTCAAGAGATCATTTGCCGACTGGAACTGGTATATTTTCACCTTGACCATTTCTGGTAGGTAAAAAAAATGCAAAATCCAATCTTAATTTTTACCGAGTGTTGCTTAGCACAACACACTTCGGTAGTGACATTTTCGGAATCAGAGAAGTTGTCAGAGGAAGCACAAAAACTGTAAAAAGCCATGTAAAAGGAACCGTATTCTCTGTAGAGGTAAGTCTGCTGTCCCTTCAGATTCATACAACAGGGAGGTGAACTCTGGGAGATGCTGGCCATATCACTCCCTCGTCATGGCATCATTTTCATCTTTTTTGGCTGTGAAACCCAGTTCTTTGCCACAGGACAGGAGTTAGAGCATGAATTGCTGTCCGATTTCACAGGAAAGTGGTGGGGGAGCAGATAGACCCAGAGTTGACATCAGTAGATACAGGCTAGATTTGGAAATGTTGAGACTCAAATGTTGTGGGAGTCGGCTACATCTCCAGGATGTTCAATTTGGTGAAGACCCTTCAAGGTCCACAAGACACAGCAAGTCGAGCTCTTGTGAATCGCCTCCCGTTTCAGTGTAGGTCATGGTGTTTTGCTACATATGTGGCTTACAACAGTACAGTAAAGACAACAATCATGGCAGAGAGGATAGACTATCATGAGTTCACAAGTTTGAAGGATGGTGAAATGATGATTGACGAGCTCCAACATCTCCATGAAAATAACATAAGGCATCGGATCAGAACCAAGCCGGGGGAGTTCAGTGTTTTAGTCCAACAGTACATACTTCCTCACAGCCTTGGACAATCAGTACTTAAAATATCCATCCTGGATTGTTTCAGGACCTCAATGTTCGACTCCCGGCCCATTGACTATTGCCGTATGTCTTCTCCTGCTCTCTCATAACCCACTTTACTGTCGCTTCACTATCAACTAAAAGGCAACCAGAGCCGAAAAAAATCCTAAAACAAATTCAAGCTATCCTGCTCAGTTACTGAAAAACTGACTTCTGGAAGGTTAAATTAGAAAAATAACATGATTTTCAACATGCAACTGCGACAATGACAACCCATTTCAGCAGTTTGGCTCAACCATGCAAAGCCCTTAAGCGTGCTGTAGGGAATCCACACTGAGACACAGTCAGTAATGCACTCAGCTCCTTCGACTAGACAGTAGAAATTGGCAAACATCTGGAGGAAGTGCACATCTGTTGAGCTCATTATACGAGCTACTTCTCAGCGCAGTGCTGCTAAAATTGTTTTTAAAGTGTTTGTAGTGATGTTGTGATGACTTCCTGAAGATGGAGTTTCAGGAAGAGCAGGAATTTGTAAAGAGGCCCAATTTCAAGGCATCATTTACAAGGTAAGATTTATTTTAGGTCATAAAGTCTGAAAGCAATAATAAATTAAGTTAAAGCACCAAAATCAACGCTAATAAACTCTTATCAAGGGGGGGCAAAAACAGCCGAGGACAAAGACTGAGAGACAAACTGAAGATAACACTTGATTTATTTGCTCCCTCAGCATTTCTGTATTGGACTAATTGTTGATCTCATTAAAAATGGAGTCAGAGGAAAGAACAGAACCTTAGAGGAGGAAGAAAGAGAAACGCTGTGGGCTGTGATACACAAGGCCTGCCGAGCAGAACGGCTAATCCTAGCCCCCACTCTCTCCGTCTCTCTGCCGCTCTCCCCTCATCACCATTCACAGTCCTTTAAATGCACCTCGGCCTGCCCCCTCCAACAGTCTGCCTGCAAAGAAACTTTCCAAACTCCATCACCATGGCCCCCCCTATTAATTAGGCTTCAGCCAGCCACGCAGGGATGGCGCTTGCTAGCACGCTTCGCATCGCAGCTAGCAAATTAGAAAAGAAAAATCAGGAAATACTGTTATTTTGACTCCCTCTCCTTCCCTCTTTGTTCTTGGTGTTTCTCTCCTCCAAGTAATAAATAGCAGAGGAGGGAGCTCGCAACGTCTGACACTGTTTACTGATTGTTTTGTTTTTAATCCATGGTGGGTTATCCATGCAGCTAGCGCCGCACAGGTCTCCATTTGACTTTCTCCTAACATGCTTTTTGTTTTGTTCCTAATGTGGAGACACCATTGTTTCCAACGAACCCCTCAGGAGACTTAATGGAATATGTGCTTTCATGTTTTTGAGGTTTTTTTGTTTGCCTCACCTCTTTTATCTGGAACAAGAAAGGCAAGCAACAGATCTTTGAATGAGGGAGAAATTATACAGAGTTCTCATTTTCACATTGTGTGCCAGAGTTTTTTTTTTCTTTTTTTTTTTTTTTTTCTGCCCCAACACACAAACCCACTCAGACATGAGGTACAAACTTGACTCTCTGCTAGGCTTTACTAATTTAGTTTGAGCGTTATACTGGAGAGTTCGTTGTTTGCTCGGGTGCCGGAAATTCTCGTAAATGTTTGAAATTTACTTTGGAGTTTTCAAGGTTTGAATTTTGGATAAAGAGCCCCCGGAGGCATGAATCCTTAATTGCTTTCAAACAAATTTGTGTTTTATTAAATGGTTTGGTCTTTTAGATTAAAAATACATTAAACTCTTAATGCAATAAAGACTTCTCTGGACATAGTACATCATATTCATTCAGGGCATTTAATGATAGAGTTGAGATGTTCTTTTACCAGGATGGAACAAAAACACAGCAAACTTGGTTGTACTACCATGTAATCTTGAAAAATGAAATGTAAAAGGAGCCCAAAATCAATATGGGTTTAATGCCCAGGATGAGTGAGCTTGAACTTTTGACTTAGCCATATATTTGTATATGTTAATGGGGAGTATATGAATTAATTTCCCTTCATCTAGGATCAGTAGTATGCCTTATTATTTCTAATTCTTCTGTACATAACATCATAATACATAAATACATACACTATGGGTGTTCAGATACGATATAGATATTGACTATCGGTCTGATATCAGCCAAAATAATGGGTATCAATTATGTTGGCATGTACCTAAAGTCTCAGACAGAAGCGTCCCAGTAGAAGAACTCCACTCTAGCATTTAGTCCGGCCCAGGATTTCTGTCCAGCAGTACTTGTATCCCAAATGCAGACCGGTTAGTTAATGATAAATGGGTCTGTTGTTTTTTTTACCTATTGTTTACTACTGATCTCTGTTTGAATAATAACACTACAAATAAGTGGTAAAACTATTTAGAATTTGTGCTGATATTGTATCGAGTCAATGTTGGTATCGGCCGATACTTTGAGCTGCATTATCGGTATATCGAACTGAACGTTGTATCAGGACACCCCAGACATACACAGTAAAATTTTAATTCTTTAAGGCAACTTCACGTCATGTTTTCATGTGGGGAAAAAATGTATATGCACAAAATAAGTTTACCTTGGAGAAGATTTAAAAACTGTAAAAATAGGACTGGAATATATGGGTGAGAAACGTATCACAATATAAGCATTTCATATCAGTCCATCGATAATTATTAATTAATGTTTTTGTTTTAAATCTCTGAAATACTGCCGCAATTTTCACTCCATGTCACTGCATTTTATTTTTACACAGCTTGGCACAGCGGCACAAAATTAAATTGCTGCTTCGTAAGTTACTGAAGTAGTTGTTGCTAGGTAACCATAGAGTGAGAAGTTAGTTGATGCCACCCATGTTGTTTAGAGGTGAGAGGTTGAGCAGCTAAATCTTTTCATCTGCCTACAGCTCCCAGAATACTTTGTGATTCGGAATTAAGCGAAATAATTTAATATTCTATCAGACATATCATCTATTGATATTGATCACGTTTATCATGATACATATCAGTATTGATTTACTGTCAAGCCCTATATGAAATAACACCACATGCCAACCAGACAGCTTCTCACAGTGGCCATGAATGTACTACATGTGCTGAACAGTTGAGTTTTCAGATCAGTAACTCAGGCAGTGCGATCACAGGCTGATGCTAATACAACCTAATCAAATACTGTCTTTCTCTTCTCTTTCCTTTCATTCTCCTTAACCACCACCCTCCTCATTGCCATGACTACACTTAACCCTACATTCTCTCCTCCTTTTTCCTCTTCATTTGCTTCTGCCCATTTGTTTTCTCTAACTTTTCATCCACAGATGCTTTGGGCAGGTTGAGAAGCCTTGAGGAAGACGATGTGGATGGTGAAAAGAGTGAGGATGAGGAGCAGAATAGGGCAGAGGAAGAGCAGCTCCACTTTGGTGATGGTGATTCTGTTGATGCTGCCTTGGCTGCTACTAACCAGCTTCCACAGGAGGCCCTTCCGACCACATCCACCCCGCGGGGTCGCCTGGATCTTACTAACCCTGCCTCTGAGCTAACCTCTCTGGGTAAAACTAACGGCTGATGCTGCGTGATTCATTCATTCTTCTAACTTATTCACTTTCCCAGGTCAAACTTCACCTCTAACATGAATTCATACTAATCATTTAGAGTTGCTATGTTTTGTTCTTCTAAACTATGCAAGTAAATTTTTTTTCTGATGATTAAAAGTACACTAACGCAGAAAGAAAATACTTCTAAACATTCAAGTTTGTTGTTTGTTTCATCAGCAAACTTCCCAAACTTTTGATCATTAAACTGAAAAGTTTCTCCAAAATAATAAATATCTCCAGGAAAACATTTGGCCAAATCTTCAGAGGTAAACTAATTGCTTTATTTTATTTTATTTTTTTGTAATTAATTCATTCTGTTTACCGCCTTCGTTTTCCTGTCGATGTGCGATAGGTTAGAGTACCGTGAGGGACACGACAAAACAGACATGAAAACAAACAAACGCTTTCTCTACCGTTTGAAGTGCATTATCTTTTGTTTTCTTCATTATTGTTGTCTTTGTTGGTAATGTTTTTAAAAGAAAATCTGTGGTTGCGAACGTAGCTTTAAAGCGTCTGATGCCGCCCTTTAATCAGTCTATATTAACTCCCTAAATGCAGCGGAGATTATTTAATTTTTGCACATGTTTTAGCTGTGTTTTGTGTTTTGTGTGATATGACAAAGTTCAAGAGTGTGTGTCTATATTTGGTATCTTTATACATGCATGTTGCTGTGTGTGTGGGTGTGTTTGATGGCTACACACAGGGAGATGACACATGAAACGGTTGCCCTCCTGTTCTTTCATCTTCTTCAATGCAGTGGTCTGGCCTGGCAGGGGAGCTGTGGTTACCAGTCCCTGGAAAATAGAGCTGTATGCAGCTGCTGGCAGACTCACACATGCACACGCACACACACCGAGGCAGAGAGAAGAAAACACACAAGACAGAATAAAGCAAAAAATATATATATATATTGATAGGTGGATTTAAAAAGAGTCTAAGACGTGGAGTAAATGAACTTCATAATCTATTTTATTTATGGTTTTGGTTGTGTGTGTTTTTGATTTCCGTTTTATTTATTGTTTTTGGTTGTTGAGTTTTATTTTGGATATTTTAAATGTCAGTTATAGAGTTACGTGTTTACAAAGTTAAAGTTGATGGCGCTTCCAGAGGGCAAACTTACTGTTCATACTTGCACCATTTTCAACAAATGACTTGACAATGCTCTTAAAAAATTATCATGAGTTTAAATCACCCCCCAATAGTTCCAGCAAAGGGAACGCTTAACCCTTCAGCATACGAATATATTTTGGGCAATTTTATGCTCCCAATTTTGTGGAACCACCTTTGGGATGCCACCTTCCTCTTCCAACACAACTGCGCACAGCACTCAGAGTGGTTTTGATGATCGAGTTTTGTGTGGAAAAGCTTCCACACAACAAATCAAGAAAACAAAACATCTTTGTTCTGAACTAGAGAGCAGGTTGTCTCTTCCAACATCAATGTTTGACCTCACAAATGCACTTTTTGAAGAAAGTTAGGACGGTCTTCCCAGGAGAGTTAAAGGTTTCTCTTCTTTCTTGTTTATTCCACAGTACACCCAAGTTAGTGTCATTAAAATAAAGACAAGTGACCTGATACTTGACTGATATTTGTAGCTGCATTCCTATGCAGATTAGACAAATACGAGCCATTTAGCCAAAGTAGCACATAATTTTGGAGACGAGACTTTAGGATGGTGTTTCAGCTGTTAAGTACGATTTTAGAGCATCATTCTGTGTTTCAGTTTTGCTTCCTTTAGTACTGGTGCATTTGACAAAGTTGATGAAAAATTGAAGCAGTGCTTTTTAACTTTAACCATAAATTAGCATCTACATGGTTACAAAACAAACACCTGTATAAACAGACTAACATTAAGCATCCGGAATGACTCAGACCTCAACACCGTAAAAATGTATTGACTATTATGAAAAGATTTGTTCATGCCAGGAAGTGAAGAAATTTAAATTAGGTGTGCACCGACTGCAGTCCCCTGGTCAAACACCAGTCTTTAAAAAGCCTGACATGCCGATTTGGGCGATACCGATATTTTTTTATTTTCTGGAAAGTTGATAAATGTTTGGCGAAGTCAATAAGTTTTCTACAGTGGGGCGACTATTCGGTCCTGTCAGTCCTCTCTCACAACAGAGTAAAAGGGGGCCGTAACTGATTTTCAAACCGTTACGAATCAGTTTTATATGTAAGTATCGACCAATTTTCCACAATTAAGGAAATATGGGCCAGTTTGTCAGTGCATCCCTAATTCAAATGAACTTTGCCAGACAAACAGTGAAATATTGAACCAGAATTATGCCAGAACATTGTTCATGGCTACGAAACCAGTGTAAATGATCTGCAATTATCTAATGGATGCTTATTAAAATATTAGTGGTAGTGTTTGTATATATTTCAGTCTTTATGCACATTTTTATTGACTAACAACTAGAGAAAGCTTTGTTTCTCAAAATTATTGAAGTTGTTTATTGGCTGCGTTCATCCTGGAGAAACAACCAATGAAAGAAATCATAAAAGTACCCAGTTAATTTGACATTAGTGTTAAGTGAAGGTAAGTTGATTAGAGCTGTATGAAATGCTCCGTTGTAAGACGTTTTGGCGTATCTTGGTCAGAGTTATGGTTTTTCCATGTTCTTATGCTCTTTCTTCTCTCTCAGGCACAAACAGCAAGCATGTGGATCTGAAACTAAAGAAGCTGACGGAGGCCAGTGGAAGAGGAGTCACTTCCCCTTCATCTCCTTCCTCCACGTCGTCCTCATCCTCCCCAACCGCCTCCTCATCCTCACCGCTCAGCCCTGCAGGACTGGAGGTACCGACACACACTGAGAGTGCCATTTTTCCCCCCAAACTCTCTCTCCGTTTTGTCTTTTTTTTGTTTTTTTCCTCCTACTCTAGACACCATCAAAGGTTCAGTCCAATCAATTAGACCAGATTGACCCCGTTTGTCAGCCTGCTGACCCTTTGTACTCGTCTGTCAGCTGAACCTTCATGGAGGACCACAGTTTATCCCTCTCATGTCTGTTTAAAGCCATGACAAACGTACACGTGGCATCTGAGTGCTCAACATTTATGTGTCGCCGTCCCTTCTATTGACTGCGACCTTTCCAGACTGTTAGGTGTGTGTGTGGGGACAGGTGTGGAGGAGAGTTACGTCTACGGCTTCTGATGAGAATATTGAGTCAACGTGGCAGCCAGGCAGCCTGAACATCTGTTTAATTGATTTTGAATGTCAAGTAGAATAAAGTGAATGCGTGCATCGCTGTCAGAACAAGTTAAACTCTCAGAGTGTACGGCAGTGTGGGATGTCTTTGATCAGCTATTCACATAAACACCCTCTTGTGTTCAAAGCCTAAACGGCTTAGTGCTTTGTGGTTGGAAGAGCGCATATGTGTGCATGTAATCATTTGACCCTCACAGAAGTAGAATCAGCCAAAGATTTGTCTTTGGCTAAAGCATGCGACCTAAAAATGCCAAATGTTGGACCTCTAGTCGCCAGTAGTGTGTTTGGGAGCTCCATCACTTGTTGCAACTTTTTCTCCTGTTTTTATCTCAAAGATGGCTTCATTGGTGCTGACATGATGACATTTTTAAAAAAAATCTGTCAATCCCACTTGTCTTACTAGTTATTACATTTCACTATGTCACAACTGTGATGAAACAAAATCATGTTCTAGTAACTGAAGCATCATTAGGATGGTTCAAATTTGTGTCCAACAATATCAAGCTGCACAGATAAAATTTACAGGTGCAATAAAGAGGTTCGGTACAATAAGCTTTTGCACCTGGTTACACTACAGATTTAATGACTAGCGTAGTTCATGATGATCTAAATCTTAAAATGTCAGAATTTCTATTCAGTTTTGTACTTTTGAATAAGCTTTGAAAGACATTATTCCTAATTAGTTTTTCTCTTAAAAAAAATATTACTGAAGCCTATAAAGCTGCACCGTTTTTTAAAAGTATTTATTTTGTTCTGTTTTGAAGAAAATTCCGGTCTGTGAGATTCAAATGGGAAATGCTGCAAAACCTATGCTGAATCAGCAGCTGGCGATAACATCTACTACTTTAAAATTTAAAGACTAAGTGAGCCTGGCTAAAGTGACGCTGGGCTAAACATTCCCCCATGTTTCTGACCTTAGGGAGCTAGCCGGAGCCAAACCAATATTCTATTTGATTAAAATGATTCAGAAACAATTAAATGGGTTGATTTATCAAAATGTGCAAGCTTTCATTTGCTCATTTTAATGTGGTGACTTTTCAGCAAAAAAATTTAGACAAATCTTCATTGCACATCTGTTGGGATACGCAGTATTTGTTCTGTGTAGAATTATAAATGAATCGGGAAGGTGGAGGAACACTGAACTGACCAATTTTGTCACATTTGACTGTGAAGGTGAAAAAAGTGTTAGGAACTGAACTATGGGGGGAAAAAAAGCCTCATTTCCTAAATCTGTCTACATTTTCTTCAGTTGTCCTTAGATATCTCTCTGAAAGTAGTTGCGAGTTTGCATTATGTTTGTGATTTTAAAATGAGGGAGGTTTGGGGGCTCCACAGAGTCCTCCAGGCCGGTGTAACGCCCTGCGAGAACATCACCCACCAGCACACATCGACCCTCTCATTACCGATTGTGTGTATTCGCAGCCTCGGCAGCACACGATAAGGGCATGCGACGCTCAGCAGACTGCAACATTAGTCACGCAGCCCCCTGCATGCACATTTACAGACTCACATGCACTAAAAGCCCTGAATCACCACTGCTGCAGCTTACCACAGTGATGGCAGCAGCGATAAGAGATGGAGGGAGAATGAAAGAAAGCAAGAAGGGGCAAACACCCCAATATTTGCTTGTGCCAGAGTGTGAAAAGGAAACAGAGGGGTAGCCAAGTGGGCAGGTGTTCGGTATGCTTGTGAGATTTAGTGATTGAGTTGGTTTCGCCTTTGGTTGAAATGTGGCGGCAGATAAACAACCGAACGTCAAGTCACAGCTTTGCAACACTTAAGTGATACACCTGCTAATAGTAAGGAAGCCTCTGGGCTGTAATCAGTTCCCTCAGGATTCTTACGTTTTTGCTAAAAGGATTATTCTCTGCAAACGGTGCAAAGACTTACAGTTTTATGTTAGCGTAGCACAAACATGTTTTTTGTAAATCTTCATTAAAAAAATGACGAGGACACATCCAGTTAAACTTCTATTTATGCAAGCTTATGAATTATTTATTCAATCAACCTTTGGTTTTGGGTCTTTGTGTTGTCTTCTACTTTACTTCTGAAATTTTAGATGTCATAATGTGATAAACATTTCAAGATGAGTTCAATCAATAAAAACACCAGTTGAAACCCTGCAGGAGTCAGTTCACACAGGGAGTAAAACAAACTCCATCTTGATTTTATGCAGTTTGATTCTAAACAAGATTCAGATCTGAAATGCTGAACGTTGCTTTTTTTCTGGTAAAAGATGGTTTAAAAATGCTCATAATGGAGAGAGAAGGATTGGGTTTGAGATTCTTACTGTATGACAGTCTTGAGTAAAACTACCACAGTTTTACAGTGTCACAGTATTAACAAACATGTACAGCAAAACGGACATGGTCTAATTTATAGACTAAATGTTATTATTTCTATACTCTGACTTATAAAAATAGGGGATTAACAGTTAAGTAAACATGACAATTGAGGAGAATATGACTTTTGCCATTTTGCTGTTTATATAGCAGTGTAATTATTGAGTCAGGCTAACTACTTAGTTAGAAAAGAAAAATGCTTTTAAGCTCATAGCTTCCCCTAAGTGAACCTTTTTAGATGAGTTTTTAAGCACTGATTTTTTTTTTGGCTGTTTTGTCAATTTTCAGTTCAGAAAGTTCAACATCTGTGTTGGTTTCACTTATTGAGTGTTAAGAGTTCAGGTGGACGTTTATCTCCGTGCCCTCATTTTAAAGTGGGTGAAGACCTTTTATACAGCTGTTCTGTTTCCTCTCCTCACATTCGCTCTGCCTTCCCCCCCCCAATAACTTTATTTCAAATAAGTATACAGGAACATAATAAAACATGGACAGTATAGAATAGCATGAAAGTAAACATCGGAGACATTAAACATGTAAAATATGTTGTCAGAGCTAAATTGGTGCTTGAGGGTTGTAGTCGTTCAAGGGCAGATGTAATTTGAAATGAAGTTAGCGCTTTAGCTTTAGCTTCCTCTACACATTGTGTTGGTGTAGAGCTTTCGCATTTACGGAGCTAAAGTTTTACCTAACCCACCACTGAGTTAAGAGACATCATCATCTGAGAACCTTCAGCTTTGCAATCCTCTTGCTCTTTACTTTTTATGCCCTTCAGTAAATTTAAATATGCTCACTCGCTCTGTGAGCTTCCATGAGTGCATGTGCAGCCAAAACACTCACACATGCACACGCATTCACGCAAAAGCACACTCAAGGACATCAGTGCTTCCACATATACCAGCTCTTGTCCTGTTTTAAAATATTTAATTGGCGTTTTTGTATAAAAGCCCGAAGCACTTCATAAATAAATTTTCCTCAATTTGACACAAGGTTTTAAGAGGCTAGCGGAAGCTGACAGCCTAATAAACAAAACAAAGTGCGAACAGGCTAATTGCTGACTTTGTTTTTGAGAGTCAATAATGTGAAGACGCTCTAACAACTCCTCGTCTACGCCCCGTTTCCCCATTCTCCCGCGCCGCCTCTATCAGCCGTCCCCCGCTCCGCACACCCTGCTTCACTATCTCCCTCCGTCTCAAGCGGTGGAACGTGTTTGCCCTAATTGTCGACTTTATTACACGTTTCGCCGTCTTATTAACGTTGCTGCGACGTCAATCTCGACCCGAAGTCGGTTTCTTTTTCCACTCGGCTTGGCATACTCGGGAGTGTCGGTAATAAACCGTTTCCTGATAGAGGGAGCGTGTAGCTTTTTAACATGTGCTCACTTTGAAAACAATAGCAGCCTTTTTTTTTTTTTTTTTTTTTTTGGCATTTTGCATAATCTGAATATATTTTCTGGCTTGAGGTTTTGTTGAAAGTCAAGTTAATTGCCTCCTTTTTGTCTTGCTCATGAGTGAGACACAGAATGAATGCGCTTGTTCGTGTGTGTGTGTTTTTTTGTTGTTGTTTTTTTTAGAGCAGCACATACTAACAAATTATAATGAAGCTTCTATACCAGGGGTGTCAAACTCATTTTCATTTTGGGCCATGTCGAAAATCTGAATGTTCTTAAAGAGCCGATTGTGTCAGAATCTAATGATAAAAACCCAATAAACTTAAAATATCAATAAACAGCTCTTTGCTTTAGCATTCAATAAGTGTTCCTTAAAATGAAATAATTTAATTTCTTGATTGTTTTTGTGTTTTTGTAGTCAAAATCTTTCGAACTATTTGTAAGGATTTTTTACAACATTTGCACTAATGTAAGACGTTAAATGTGACTTTTTACTAATCGCAGTGTTGATCACGGACTACAACTTGACATCAAGTAAGGCTGAGGCAGCAGTAGCAGTCACTTAAACACAATGTTTTTGGCCAATTTTGATTAAAAAAAAATAAAAAAAACTGCAGTAAAATCTCAAAAAAGGTTGTTTTTTTTTGTTTTTTTTGTGTGTGTGAATTTTGCAGATTTGTAAAAAAAGTGAAGGCACTTATTGATGTAATTTGGAGTCTAGAGGGCCACATAAAAAGCTAAGGCGGGCCAGATTTGGCCCCCAGGCCTTGAGTTTGACACGTCTTCTACTAGTTTTATCTGCTGCTCTGGTTGTAGGTGTGTAAATGGTTAATATGAGCTACTTTGGACCAGTATGTGATAAAAATGTCTGAAGCAGACCTAAGAGTCACTCTTTCATGTTTTGTTCTCACGCAGGTGTCGCATTGTGATGAAGGTTGTGAAGTAGGTTGTGTATTCTGTCTGTCTCAGAACAACGCTGAGGAGCTGCGGGCCGAGCGTCTGCGCAGAGCCACGGAGAGGCTGCGGAGTCCCGTCGTCTTCAGCAAGGACTCCGCTGTGAGGAAGACTCAACTGAAGTCCTTCAGTCAGTATGTGGAGAACAGACCGGGTGAGGACAATATAACTCAGACACACCTCTGTAGTTAGCAAGGGAGGCCAGTGAACTTCCAGTTTAGTGTTGAAAACAAAATTTCCCATTAGTAGGTTGGTAATTTGGCACCATACTCCAATTCTTTTGTTCAATGTTGTCTTTTACTTGACCAAGTCATTCATGACCTCTGAATCAGTCAAAGGTTAATTGTACTCAGTTCTATTAAGAGAACAAGAATGAATGTTTTTCCAGGATTGGACGAGACCAACTCTGCTCCCTCCTCTTGGAAATTGTTACAAGAAACTTATAGGTTGACTAAATTCATCTCGTTTAGTTGTTTAAATCTAAACTAAAAATTATTGAGGCTGATTCAATGACATGCAGCTGTTTTTTTTTTTTTTTTTTTTTTTATAACGACATTTTCTTTTGACTGTGTATTTTTTGTATCATATTTGTTGCTGCCTCTTGGCAAGGACTCCCTTGAAAAAAGGTTTTAATTCTGTTAAAATTAAGGTTAAATAAAAATAAAAAAACCGTCCTATTTGCAGTTCTAGGGAGACACAATATATCGGCACTAATATTGCTACCGGCCAATATTTGTTGTTTTTAAACACATCGGAATCGGTCCAATAAATAAAACTGGCCTATATCAAAAACCGATATTTATTTCCATCTTCTTGTCTTTATGTTTCTGGAGGAGGAGGTTGGTTATGTAGTATTTGCTTGGTCATGTGACAGTGACAGTCATCGCACTGTTTTCTGCTTTGGAACCATTAATACCACATGTTTGTGACAAACAAACCAGTGAAACCATTGTATTTTTACTCTGGATTTTGAAACCAGACCACACCTCCAAGAAAATGTAAGTTTTACATTTAATGAAGGACAGAACTCTGGATATCCAGTACAAGTGTTCCTGTAAAATATCAGTGTATATTTATTTATGCTAATATGGTTTTGGTTTGTATGTTTTTTTTTTTTTTGTGTCTCCTTTCTTTCAGAAGTGAAGCGACAGAAATCCGTTCCTGAAGATTTAAAGAAGGCTGACGAGGACAGAGATTCACCAACAGAATTTGACCTTCACAGACCATTTGAAGAAGAGGTTTGTTTATTTAAAATCACTTCAAAAGCAAGAAATGAAGGATGTTTGGTTCACAATAAGTCACAAATCAGGAAATCTGTGAGGGCTGTTTTTTTAATAAACTCTGGATTCTGTCACCAGTTATTGGTTAGATTTTCATGATGGTCTCAGAACAATTTGGAGAACATCGGGGTGTCTAAATACTCAAAATCTTTTCAGCTACCTGACTTGTTTTATTTTCTCATCATTAGCTGTTTGTTTTATGTGTCTGCAACTAACGATTATTTTAGTCATCGATTATTCTGACAATCAGATAAACTTGACACATTCTGTAGCTTTCTCATTTAACCATTTAAGCTTTTTTTTACACATTAGAAATAATCAAAAGATGCAAATATAATACAATTCCATTTTTTTAATAAGAAAATAAAAATGTACATAGCATTCCGTTAGTGTGCGCTTAATCATATGTAGCAAATGATGCATCTCCAGCTTAAAGAACCTTGTCTAGTAATATGTTGACTATTTATTGATTAATAAACAGATGCATAACGTGTTTAGTAGAATTTTTACCAGGTGAATCATTTTAGTCCTAGTGTCTCATCTCGACACATTTCCTCCCGGTCTGTTCCTGCCACTCTTACATTTCCCACCTTGTCTTCAACTTCGTCACCTCCGAGTCTCACTTTTACCTCAGCCGTCCCCTCGTTACCACGGGGACATCTAAGTATTGATCTAACACACCGCCACCTTAATTATAACAGCGGTAGATATCAGCCGCTGTGTGGACGCGCGTGTGTGTGTGCGTGTTCACGTCCTTTAAGAATACACACATTGTCTCACATTGTCTTCTCAAATAGAGTGTTTATAAGAACACTATTATTTCATCGGCTGAGTGTTTGAGCATGTGGGCCACTAGAGACCACGAGGTGAATCCGTCTTCCCAAGCAGTCCTCTCCTACCCTCGACCCTCCACCTCGACCTCATCCAACCACACACACACACACACGCACACACACACACACACACACACGTGCACAGCCCTCCTCCCGGTGCCCGGGCCCCAGGGTTAATGGGTGTTCAACCTTTCCATTATCCCGATCAGCCAAGAATTACCTGCTGAATGATGTTTGCATTAATATAATATATATGGTAATTTCCCTCCTCTTAATTACGGCTGGGCCGAGCGCGGCAAGGGGAGTGGGCTGATCATGTGTAAAATTGATTTGCCAAGGAAAAATATGGTGATAGAGCGAGAGCGCGCAGAAGGGGAGGCTGCAGGGAATCTTGAGCGCACATACACACACACACCCGCGCACACACACTTGCACAAATGAGACGTGCACAGAGCTACATGAATGCACTCTCGCATGCTGGTAAGAGTACAGGAAAAAATGCTGGCCTGGGTGGAATGAAGGGGAGGGAAAAAAAAAACTTTTTCTCCTGCTCACTAGTTCTCCTTCCCATTAAGAAAAACGAAGTGCATCAGCAATAAAAATGGAGATATTTTTTGGATGCATCCTCAGTGGTTAAATTTGAATAAACATTTTCCTCATTCAGAGGGAGTCTGTCTGAAGAATAGCAAACAGCCAGGAGACAGAGGTGAAGAGGGGTCACAAATGGAGAGTCTATTAAGCACCTATGCTTATAGAATGATGGGGTTGTGTATTTGTGTGTGTGTGTGTGTGTGTGTGTGTGCGCGCGCGCGTGCGTGCGTGTGAGTCGGCGTTGAGCGGAGTTGGTGTCGGGATGTTTGAGAAATTGGAAAGACTTTGCTGAAGTGGAAGAGCGTGTTTGAGGGTTTAAGCAGAACTGAATCAAAGGTTTAATTTAATAAACTTGGAGAAGTGAGCCACAGGTGGATTGAGTCTAAACTGCAAAACATAAACAAGTCTGCTCACTAATATACTATAATAAACGTATCCTTTATTGTCCCATGGTGGGGAAATTTAGGTGCAGCAGCAGCATGTAGGTTCAGAGAAAGATAAAGTATTAAAAGTATATAAAAACAAACAAATTAATGTCAACACACTATACATTAAGGACAAGATTGCAACAGTCCCTACGGGATGTTGCTGTGTTTTTTTGTGACTTAAAATTTTGCGGCTCCTTTTTCCAAAAAGGTTTAAAATATTTTCAAGCTTTATTTTTGCCATAGCTTAGTCTTATACAAAAGTTGAAATTACTGCACGCATCCTTCTCAAAAGAAATGGATTGTAGCATATTATATTAAAACTTCTAGTGTATGTAGGTACAAATAACATGTTCAAGTTATTATTAGTTACCCTGAATATAAACAAAATCATGTCCTCAGGATTTGTCAGAGCCAAAGAAGAATTATATATTGATCATTCAAGTTAACATGAAATGCATACATATGAACATCTGCAGAAATAAAAGACAAATGTTATTGTTTATGGTCACAAGCATTTATCCTTCAAGTTTGGAACAGTGGAGAGATGCAGTGAAACAGGAAGTTAAATTAAAAGGGGCCCAAAGGGATTCGTCAGAATTGGTCAGGAAAGATGGAAATACAGAAAACGTTGAGATGATTGGTCAGAGAGACACGTGAATTAGCAGTTAATAATTGTAATTCCAACTTCTTGGAGGGACTGATTATAACTTAAACACATTGATCAGAAATAGCAAACTCTAAAAAGATGAAAATATAAAGCTATGGTTATAGAGTCTAACAGCTGCTGGGAGGAAGGATCTGCGTTGATGCTCCTTTCTGTACCAAGGATACAGCAGTCTGTCAGTGAAGGAGATCTGCAGTCCAGGAACAGTTTTCTGCTTGGGATGAGAGACTTTGTCAAACAATGATGTAATTTTAGTCCTTCTGTCTCCCACCACCTGAACTGGGTCTAACTTGATGTATATTTTTAGTTATTTTTAATACTTTGCTAATGCTCAAAGTACGTTTGCTCAAAGTTCAGTGTAATAGATGTCAACATCACAATATTCAGCATTAGAATCTTGACTGTTTTTCTACCGTGCAGCCATAAAAATCCATATATTACGCCACAGAAGAACCTAAATGGACAAATTTAACTAACTTAGGTTTTGGATATAAAGTAAGTCAAGATGTTAAACTCCCTGTAATTTTTAATAATTCTGCCTCTGTGTACAGGTGTTGCTTCTGAAGTGATTATTCCTTTACTTATGTCTTTGTTGTGTGTTTCTCATTGAAGTTCAATAGTCAGTTAAACACACTGGGCATTCTTGAAGCGCTCTGATTGACTTCAAACCTCATATTTTCTGTGTATTTTTCCTATTTGTCACACAGTGCACAATTTTTAAATGAATGTTTGCTGCTTCACTTTCCAAATGAATAAACTGTCAGCTTTAAATTGCACTTTTGGCTAAATATGTTTTCATTTTTCTTTTACATTATTTGTTGGCCCAAATGAATAGCTAGTTCTGATGAGTTTCTCAAAAGCATGCCTTTATACTTAAGGGGGAAAAAACCTGCTTTGAAAGTTTGATGTGAACAAAAAGTTGGTGTAATTTTGATTTAAAAGAGATCTGCAGATTGTCGTGAAGTACTGAAAAATCAATCTTTTTGTTTTCTTTTTTGAGATGCATCAAAACCGCATAAGACTGACATAACAGATGTCATAAACATGGAGTCTTCATGAATGTTTATAACTGTTTTAAAGAAGTGTCAAATAATGGCACTTTTAATGCAAAACCACATTAAAGTGTAATTTTGAGACTTCATAAGGATAATATTATCATTCTTATGCACACACCTTCAAATAAAGTGTTACCAGTAAAACTTTATTGAAAATCAGTGAAACTTTAAATAGACCTCAAAAGAACATTTACATATCTGCATCAGCCAGAAAAAGTCTAACATAGATGAATAATAAAGTTGACCACTGGGATAGGAAACGTTGAGAAATTAATAAAAAACGCAGCTTTTTTTTTTGTGTGTGTGTGTGCGTGTGTGTGTGAAGTTTTCTTGGTGAAATATGTTTTTCAAGTGCACTGATTTTCAGTTTTTTTAAAGCAATTTTACCCTCTCCTCTCTGCCTTTATTTCCCTCCAACTCTTCCTTCATCCTCATCACTTCCATTATTCCCTCTGTTTCTCTCCTCGGCCTTGTTCTGCTTTTATCCCCCCCCCTCTCTCTCTTTTTTCTTTCCTCCTCCTCCCCTCTGTCTAATGCCAACTCTCACTACTCCTCCTTCTCTCTCTCATAACTATTCTTTCGCGCTCTGCCTCGCTCTCGCTCTCTCCCGGTCGACAGAAGGCGTTCAAAGACACCAGTCAGTATGTGGTTGGGGAGCTGTCTGCGCTGGAGAGCGAGCAGAGGCACATAGACGCCCGAGCAGCTCGCGTGGAGAAGAGGCTGCGCTATCTCATGGACACAGGTACCCCAAGCCCAATTACACTGGAAAAACTGTTTTGGCAAATTGAGCGTACACACACGCGCACACACACGCACGCACACATTTATGTACACTCGGAGAGTTTGTGTGTTTGTGACGGAGGGAATCTTTGAAGCTCCCCCTCCGCCCCCCGCCCCAATCCCCTGAATTCCCTCCCCCCGCCCTCTTGGATGAATGTTGTGCGACGTAGTGCTGGGTGGATATGAAAGGAGGGGTGAGGGAGGAGACGGGAGGGTTGGGGGAGGGAACGAGGGGAGTGTGTCTCGGGGATGGGAGAAGAAGGGAGACCTCTCTGGGCCAGGGTGATAAGGGAGCCCTTCATGGGGGAAACGATAACTGGGTGCGATAGCCGAAGTCTGCGCCGCCGCCGTTTGCCAGCCGCGGCCCCAGCCAGCCTCCCCAACTATTGAACAGTTGCGCTCAGCCATGCACAGCTACACACACACACACACCCCCCAGTACATATCTGGCCTTCATTGATATGCTGTATAAGGAAAGACGGGGGTGAGTTAAAGGGAGAGGCAAAGAAATGGCAAAGAGGGAGAACAACACGAGCCACCGACACAGTTCACAAACCTGCGACGCAAAACGCTCATGCGCCCCGTAAACGTGGTGTGGCGTACAGAGCCAGATTCGGAAGGTTTTTTTTTTATTTAAGGTTCGGGGCCCCCTGAGTAAAGCCTTGTTAAGACATGAGACACTACACCGAGCCAGAAAAAAAAAAAAGAAAAAGACGGAGGGGCCTCGGTTCTGTCAAGTCCCCAACTGAAATTGGAGAAGCGCTCCCTCCCATTGGTAACGATAATCGTCCCGTTTCTCACCCAGGAATGCTCCAGGGCAGGGGGAGAACGTGAAATTTTTTTTTGATATTTGCGAATGTTTTGAAAGTGTAGTGATTTAACAGTAACTCTTGTGCTTTTCTTGACACGTCGGTGGCGGATTTAACCCCGAAAATCCTGGAGGAAAAAAAAAAAGTAACAGGGCTAGGGCAGAAGAAAGAGCTTTTAGAAATGGAAACCGGGTTGCTGAGATTTGTGCTCACCTTCTCCATCCCATTTGGGTGCTGATATTGAGGCTATCTCGTTGCCGTTTGTTGTGTTTGCTTTCCTCCTTTTCGCCTCCCTCCCCTTCCTCTGTGCCCTCTCTCTCTGTCGGAGCGCACGCCATTGTGTCAATCTGAAGGGCTGTTTTCCTTCTTCTTCTTCCCCAACTGTTAAAGCAGCCACAGGCCAGCGAGTAGCCGGGTTATTTACTTTCAAACACCATAAAGAAATGTATATATGAGATACACACCTATAGTCCCCTCCTGAAAATGTGATTTACTAGAAAGAGATGAGTCGAATACAGAAAGGTGAGGAGGAAATAATAAAAAGGAAATCATATCGAGAAATTCTCCTCGGCTTCCTTGTTACGGTGTACCACAGTGATATATGTGCTTTTGCTTAGCAACAGAACCAACCTGTTGTTCAGTTATCTTCTTCATTCTTTATAAACTGTCCCCAACCTTCAAGCTTTTTCACATCAGTTTTCTTGGTATTTTACGTGACCGATGAGGTGCACCAATCAGTTGGCGCACATTTCCCTAATTTACTGGAAGAGGCGATTGGCCAAAACCAAGCTTTTCTACCTCCGCATAGGTTTAGCCACTGTATGCCCACCAGGTCACGCCCGCTTGTGTATGGTTAGCAATAGATAGTCACTCTATTATTGACAAGTTAGTAACTTTGTTGCTATATTTAACGACTCTTAACACAAAAATATCCGGCAGATCAGGCTTTTTAAAGATTGTCGATCAGCCAAAAAACTGCAATTGGTACACTTGTGGTGAAGGAACAATGGCAATTTCAAAAAGCCATTGTTCCTTGTGAAACTTGTGTGTTAGGCTTGTATATAACTTCCTTTTATCCCCAGCTCAGGTGGTAGGACCTGTTTACTGGACATTTGCCTCCACAAATCTGGCGTTTATGGAAGCGTTTCGGAAATAATAATAATAATTACCTTTGTTTAACCATTTTTTTCCTGCTGAGATCAAAAGATCTGTTTTCCAAGAGAGAGACCTGGAGAAGAATGGCAGCATACAAAAGAAAAGAAACAATACTCAGTCACAACACAATCACAATAGAACTTAAACAAATGACTTACGTAAGACAACTTAAATGTAATGGTCATAAAGACATTCAGAGATTCTAGTTCTACTACTAGTTTGGAAGCCTTGTGCCGTTAGAGCTGAACTTCTAGTCTATATCTACAATGCAGTTTGTTGCTGACAACTAACTCTCCACGCCCTGCTCTCCCATCCCTGTATGAAACATAGTGGTAGTAGTATCATGCTGAGGGAATGCTTTGTTTTTCCACTGGAAAGATGAATGGGTGAACATTTTAGTCAGTAGATGTTTAAAGGTGGTGGAGAGCTATCCTAAAAGACATGCTGACTAAAACACACAGCACATTGTTTTAGATTATTTGTTAAAAGTTGGTCAATCATGTATCTTTTTGCTTTGAGTTCTCAATTTCACACTAAGATATGTTATGTATCCTGTAAAATCCTAATCAAATACACTAAATTTTTTGCGGTTTTAGCAGGAATACTTTTTCATGGCGCTGTTTATAATTATGTTTGATTGTAGGTGAGAAATCATAGGCTATAACACAACCTGACTGTAGTTCAGCATTCCTTTAAATCAACCTTTACTTACGTTTGTGTGTTAAAGTTTTTCCAAGAAAAAATGAGTACATTTAATGTTATTATTTTGATATTTACATAAATAGAAATGAAGTTATTTTATTTCTGTTTGGTTTTTGGGAGGGAAACTGGTTTGGAGAACCAGTTATTGGTGTTTCTGTTGCTACTTGTAGGTACTTGACGGCTCGGAACAGCAGCTTTATTCTGCTTGTAAGTTTAAAACATTTTGCCTCCTGCTAGTCCGTACTTACTCACTTGTGTGACCCAACACCTAGACGTGAAATCGGCTCCTTTGTGCCATCAGCTGCCAACGCTGATCAGGTGTCTCTGACCACAGTAACCCAAAACTAAATTACGCATATCCTCTTCTGTACTCTGAATAATATAAATCCCAACTGCTTGAAGACAAAGTACTTCTTGACACTGCTCTCTTGAACCCTGTGAAATAAAAAAGAGGCATCTTTTTGTTCTTTTTTTAACACTAATGTAACCGTATTTATCTATTTTATCCCCAAGTAATTGACTGGACATGGACACTTCCTTTTACTCAACTCTGTTTTACTCAAGATCTCCAGTTATATATTTAAAACCTTCTTCAAAAAAATCTTGTAGGCTTATATTGAGTTAATAATAAAACTATTTTCCCTAACTAAAAAAAAAAGGGGAGAAAAACTTAGAAAGAGAAATACAATTTCTCACAACAGCGCTTGAGTAAAAATGGAGTTAAAAAATAATGAACAACTCAACTAAACGTCCACAGTGGGGCTTACTACCCTGAGACTTAATGAGTCTCAGCTCCTGATCATTTATATATAGATGTAACAACTACTAAATTAGCTGTTAGAGATGTAATTCTGATAAACTGTATAAAAATTGTGTGCGATGAATATTGTTTAAATTCATGATTATCCATCTTGTTACAGTTTTGTTAAAAATGTAATTCCAAAACCTGCAAAAAAGTATTAAAAGCAGAAGTGACATTATTATTACAATTATTAATATTATTATTCACTCATGTCAGACATTTTTCCAACACAGTGAATGTTTTCTGTATTACTTTATCAGTCTTAGATTTAGTTTTTTCACCAAATAAAGTGAAAGAAAAGAACATTTGCTAATTTTGCCGCAGTAATAAATGACTCAAAACAAGCTATATTTTTGCAAAGGATTGTTCTTGCTATTTTAAATGTTTACAAGTCAAACAAATGTTCTAAAATAAATGAACAAATATTTAGCTGCCTAATTCCTGGCTTCCGACACAAAGTGAACCCAACATTAAAATAATTTCCTGTATTTTCAAACAAATTTTACCTTACCTAGTTTAAGTTTATTTACGTGTTTATGAGCAGAGAAACTATTATTTTTAACTTTAACATTATTTTAAGTTCAAAGAAGATTCTAATTTTTCTTAAAGCTTTTATTATGAAGATTTGTGAGAAGTTCTGTCTCGGTTCATTTGCTTTGGATAAAGTCGTCAAACTTCAACTATTGGATTTTGTGTCATTTAGTTTTTCCTTATAGCTACACACAGATCCTGTTTGTCCCAGAAGTCTGACTAATTCATAACAAATGATTCAGGAAAATCAGACCGGTTAAGAGAACGCCACATCTGGGTAAAAGTGGAATGAGCATTCTGTGGTGACTATGGCTCATTGGGTAGCATAAGCTTCCTGCAATCGACAGGTTTGACAGGGGGAAAAGGTTGTTCAAAGGATTTGGATTACTTGACACAAAGCAGTGTGAAAGAGAACTGCAGTAGCTGAAAATGTAACAAATGTTGCAACTTTGGTCCCCAGTCAAACTGAGACTACCAGTGTTATGTCAGATCAGCATACGCTGTCAGAATAGCATGCAGTAAATATGCATGCGTCCGCGTTAAGAGGTCCACGACATTTAGAGGAGCTGTCAGGTCAGCATATGTGACGAGATATGACAAAAATGAGTGAATAAATTGTTTTTAATGACTGTTAGATGGCTGTACATGCATTGTTGTTGTTTGAAAGTGTATTTAAAGCAGGGTCTAGTTGCAGCTGCAATCAAATGTATAAAACACGCCTCCCTGTTCATTGATGTTGGTGTGACTGGTTAACTGCTAAGACAGGATGTCATACAGTTAACAAAGTGTATAACGATCTAACTTCTACGTTACGGTGTCATGTTGCTGATTTAAATAAAAGCATATGGTGATCACAGCGTACTGTCTGACAGATACAGCCGTCAGTTTGTGCTGCGCGTGTAGCGATTTAGCAACGTATGCTGATCTGGCAGAACACTGGACTGTCAGGTGTGTAAACACCATAAAGCGCTTTGAGTGGTCGGTATGACTGAAAAAGCACTAGATAAGTTAAGTTCATTTACTATTTAAATTTTGCAGTTGAGTAACATAATTTAATTTAATGTAAAATGGTAATACCACCATTATCAGGGTAAACATTAAAGCCAGGAACAGTTTCATCCCTGTTCTTAGCTAGAGGTTAGCCTAGTTGGATTTAGATCTGGAGGTGTTGGATGGTATGAGAGCTGTCCGACCAGCTCAGATGTGCAGAGTAATCGCTGCAGCGCACGCGATCACATGATTCAGCCCTCTCAAAGCGAGTTTGTGTGACCTCGGTGTGCAGCGTTGCCGTGGCGGTGCACCGCACTCCAGGACCAGTGAGCAGATGCGAACGGACAAGACGGGCTGACCCGTGAACAATTTGCTCATCTCTCCTCTCCAGCAGTGGGGGGAAAACTTGAAGAGGGGGGGAAAAGATCCGTGGCGAAAGGCGCGCCACTGCCTCACATTCCGCCTCTCTTTGATATCACATGTCTTTGCTTTGTCATTCACTCCATTTTTTTTCTCTCTAATCAAAGACTTGCTTCTTCTTTGTTGCGTTTTTCGTTTCTTTTCATCCTTGTGAAATCTCAGTTTTCTCCCACCCTTCCTTCCTCCCTCCTCTCCTCCTCTCCCTCGGTTCGGGCACTGCGCAGCTTTCCGCAGCATTTTCTATTACGCGGCAGCCCTCCCCAGATGAGTCCAAAGTAATTGGGGTGGTTAATTTATTTACTCAGAGGCAGTTCACAGCACATTAAATAATAGAGATAATTGAACAAGAATTGTCAAGTGTCTTCTGATATCAGACACATTACAGGAGGGAGTGTGCATAAAACTCCATTTCTATGCCCCCATTGTTTATGGTAATTAAGTACACAGATTTATTCCTTGGTCGCCTTCCAAGCTTATGGCAAGCGGCATTGTTGTCTTCTATTAATATGTAATCAGTAAATAGTTTAATTTTCTAATCTGCGGTTGGAGAATTCACTTTCTAACAACTCTTAATTACTGCTGGGCTCTAATGAGTCTCGCCGTGCCGCTGCAGCCAGCCAATCAGGAAGCCCGGCTCTGGGTCGGGGGGGAATTTGAATTGCTGCAACCCTTCCCCAGCCTCCACCTCCACCCCCTCGACTAATGAACTTGTTATTCTTACACCTCTGGGAGCGCTGTCCTTCACACATCCAACACTAGGAGAACGTTTCACCTCTTCCAGCAAACCAGATATTAATAGTAGAAGAAAGCTGAGCAGAATTCTTATAAATATTTACTGTTGCATTCCTATAAAGCTAGCTTTATTTTAAGGATGTGGCTAACATAGGCTAACTAGGTAGGACTTATATACTGTAGTGGTGTTTTGACTAATATTGTCACCTTTTTAATAAAAAAAACGTTGTTGAATTGGAATTAAGATGAGTTATTAGTATGAGGAAGCTTTTAAAGCACCATTGCAGAAATCTCCTGACCCCTGTTGAATATATCTAACAACCCCCCTACCTGGCCCCCGCACTATTTACACACACCTCCTGTTTCAAATAGCTATATAAGCAGCAACAATGGACGCAATTATCCAAATAATGCCACTTAGCTGCAGCGCAAAAGCTGCCCCTCACCTACTGTGCATTTGATAAGAGATAAACAAGCAGAGAGAGGGGAGAGAATGACTTTTAGCTCTGCCAGATTAACATACGTTTAAAAAAGAAAAAAATCGCACTCGAAGCCGATAAGATTGACGCGGGGGTTTTGTGGCACGCGCTCCCTTTAATCTGCCTTTGTGTCTGCAAGTCGGCGAGAGGAAAATGGCACAAGGAGGAATCCAGCAAGAGCTTAATGCACCCTTTTTTTTTAGATGTTAGGCATATCGCGCTCTGAATCACAGGGAAGGATGGAGCGGACCGTTGACGGCTTCACAGCCGAGAGGAACCGGTTTTATTTAAATGGGAGGTGTGGGTTCAGTGACGTGAGAACCCTAAGCATCAGCCAGCGACTCTAAAGCTCACTTATCCAAAACACCCAGGACTGGCCCAAAGGCACAGGAGGCCCCGGGTGGAGCTTCACATGGACACCCAGCTCTGCTTTTCTCCACCAGCTGAAACTGTAATGGTTGGAACAGCAGCTGACTGCATTAAAACCTGAATTACATTGATTACAGATTCTTGACAAGCATAAACATTATTTTTGCATTATTTATTGAATTAATCAGACACTAATTTGTTCATATATTTCATCTTTTTTAGAAGTTTAATTTCTATTGTACTTATTTAAGAAACACAAATTATAATTAAAATTCTTGATTTTTAAAATTATTTTATTGTTTTTTTGGGTACAACGAGTATATTTCTAAAACATTCCTGTGGGAATTTATTCTTTTTAGAACAGCAGAGATACGGCAAGCCAACCACAAGGATTACTTATACCTTGATCTGACCCTACAGACACTTGTTACACTGAAAAAACAGTCTCGCAAAGTTTCAAGTGAAAAATCTGATTAGATTTAAAATAAGGCAAGATATGGAAGCTCGAATTAAGTCAATAATTCTTTAATAAGCTAACGAAGCTATAGTTCCACTGGCTCAACTAGCCAGGGAATTACCACTAGTCTAGAAACTAGACCAGAAATACTTGGTAAGATTTTGTATTTTTCCAGTGTAGAAAACCATCATTTACTTGGATTTCTCATAATGTTTCATAATCAGGATTCTTATTCGGTCACATGAGCCTCTCCTTTTCGTGTTTATCTTATGTTTACTACACAAACAGCCCACACAGCTTTGACTGTATTATCTGCAGCAGTTCCTTCACAAACGTAATGCTGAAGAAGAAGCTTAACATTAATTATTGCAACTGTGGGCAGATTACATCCACGGCCGCCTTGTAAGCACCGGCGGACTCGTCTTGACCTCCTATATGAGAGCTTAAAGACACAAGAATGGCATTTTACCAACTTTAATGGGATAACCAGTCTAATCTCTGAGCTTTGAGAGAAGTAGTGGTGTTTGGGCTATAATACCCTTTGCAGTTCATAGAGCGAAAGATGCAGGGAAGCGAGGTTGTTGCCATCTGCGCTATTCAGCATTTGCTTCCTTTCTCAGTCATGTTTTTCACATATTTACATTAAAAATCAGAACCCTTCCGTTCAAAAAACAAGATGAATATCATTAACTACTTTACGAGAAACACGGGCTTTGCTGAGGGCTTTTTTTTTTTTTTTGTCTGCTACGTGAATTTTGATTGCTCAGCAGTGAGATTGAGACTGTTGTTTATCAATAATCATGAAGCCAATTTGTAAGCGTAAGCCCATGGCAACTGAGATGGGTGCAGGTAGGAAGATGATGTGTTCCCTCGGTCATTTTCTCCTCGTCGTTGGGGTTCCAGAAAAGAGCACTTGCTTCCCGTCCAGAGAGAGTTTTGAATGTGTTTGTGGTCATCCTGGATTCCCTTCAGGACCAAACTCGCCGTTCTTTCCCGATAAGGACAAAAGGAAATCTGAGGATCACTCCTTTAAAATCTATTGCATTTTTTTCTTGCCTTTGAGGTGACAAAACAAAGGATTTGAGCTGTTTTGTTTTGTTTTGTTTTGTTTTGTTTTGTGTGTGCATGCACGACTTCAAGGGTTCAGCTGGGTCAGAACACAGATTAACACTCTCTCCCCTTGCACACTCATATACACTCTCATTCCCTGCTCCCGCCCTTAATCTCCTCGGCCATTTGAATGTTTGAGCAGCAAAACAATTTAATTAGTCGACTTGTGCAGAGGCGAGCCGTGTGGAGCCCTCCTAACACCCTCTGGCCCCTTCAGCCCAGCGACGCGACCCTTGCTCCCAGATGTGCGCAGCTTCTTTTTTTTCTCCCCTCTTCCTTCTTTTCTTCTGCTCGGTGTCAGCCTTTCATACATTCTTTAACAGTGGGGATGAAAGGGGGATTTTTAGGAAGATTAGGGAATGGGATCTTCTAGGCATTGTCTGAGAATCTTCAGATAAAATGAGTGGGGTGGATGGAGTCAACGGGAGGCAGGCAGGGAGTTTGTTAGGACGAAGGGACCTGCAGCAGCCAACCTAACGCTCACTAAAGTAGGATATAACTTGTTTTTCCTGTCATACTGTCTTCATTTTCCGTGTTATGGTTGTCTTTTTCTCTTGAACTCAGACTACTTTTTTTCTGTTTTGCTGTTCTTTTATAATTTTTAAGCCTACTAAAGCCCCATTCAAAGTTGCACTCACGGGGCCAGGCTCCCCGTCCTTCCTCAGGCAACCGGCGATGGTGCTGATTAACATTTTGAGCCAAGGGGCGAGAAAATGGGGATAGAGGAGGTGGGGAGGGTTGCTGGAAACAAGTGGGAGATGGACAATGGCCGCTTATGATAATCTGTTCTTTATTGGAGCATCCCACCAATGCTTTCATCAGCCGCCCCTCTGCTCGAGACCCCGTGCAGCAGCTGGACCAAACACTGCCGCGAGCTGCCAAACACATCGTCACTGAGATGCAGCTGCTGAAACGCACACATCACGTCCACGGAGCCGTTGAGCTGCACACGGTTTACATCCAGGCAAAACTAAATCACAAGCTGCGTTTCCACCACAAATGTGCACAAAGTCGAAAAAACTAAGTTTTAATGAAATAAGAAATGCAATTAAAATCACATGAATACGTTTGTTCACGAGATAAAAATGTGAAAAAAACATGCTGTGACATCATCCGCCTACCGTTTCCTGCCGTCGTCTTCGTCTCTTCCCCCTGTGGCAACATCTGGTTGTTGATCATGTGACTTGTGATCCAAACAGCTGTTCTGCGAAATACACCAATTTCAACACAGCTGAAAAAAACCACCTCATTCTAGTGCAAGAATTTTTTATCGAAAAATTTAGTTTTTTAAATTGGCATTTCAGTTAAGCAAATTTATTTTTGTAATTTCAAGTTATGCAATTATATAATATGACAACAGCTATGTCATTTTGTATGTGTAACATGGCACACATATTACACACATCCAGTTATATATTCATGTGGTTTTCCTGAGGTATAACAGATTTTCTTTATTTGCTCTTCAACTTATTTTATTTTTTTTTTTTTTTTTGTGCGCTGACAGCTAAACATTATCTGTATTCCACCTTGTTGTACATTAATGTCAACAAAATGACAACAAAAACATTTGGGGTGCACCGACTGCATTCTTCTCTCCGATCACAAGCTTTAAAAAGCCTGAGAAAAAATTAAGATTTTGGCTCATACCAATTTTTTTTTTTAGTATGAGCGCTGCATGTTTAACGACTTATCACGTGAACAGACCTATTCACGTGCGACTTCAGTTGCAATTCTTATTTAATGGAAACACCGCAGTTTGAAATGGTGTTTTTCCAACATTTGCCGACGGGAGGCGACGTTTTGTGAACATTTTTAATGGAAATGCCGCTTCTGTTATAAAAATACTAAATGAACAGTTAACAATCATTACAACAAAATTCATCATTTATTTTGACATTGTCTTTGATTAAAAGCAATTCTATTACAATATGGTGCACTTCAATAAAAGACAAGAAAGTGCAATGTAATCAATTTTGTAAAATTAATCAATGTAATACTCTGTTTGTTTTCTCTTTATAGATAGCTTTGTCCTTCAGGTTGCTGGATATTACTGACTTGTCATGATCCAGCTTTGCAACTTTGAGCTGTTTTTTTTTTTTTTTTTCCAAATTTGATCTTCAGAAATCAAACTGTCTTACAGAGTCATCCATAATTTTTGCCTAATTGTGTGTTTTCTATCCACCTACTTAATTTACAAACTGTAGTCTGAGTACATAATTGAATTTGAACCTTGCAGTCAATTAATCAAGCCTTTCTCATGGTAACAGATGTGGTGGTACTCAACAATACAGGTTAATGACAGAGGTTTGGCCAGTAATTACACCATTCACGTGCTAACACAGCTGCTCGCCTTGCTACCGTTGTCATCACACCCCCACCCCACCCCCCCCACACACACACAAGCACGCATACACATTCTGTCCCATTTCCCATTGTAATGAGCACTCGGGGCTACAAATACCAACAGCTGTCCTTCCCATTGCATTTCCATTTAAATGTCTATTTAAACAGAGCAATTTTGCATCTGTGTATTGAATCAAAGCTCAAGCCGAGGCCCAGAGGCTTTAACCGCCTGGTGTTGGTGTCGGTTGTAATGTAATGCCTTTTTCCGCACTGAAAGGGGATTTATGCGTCACATTTACAAACACACTGGGGACAATGGGGCAAAAAAGGAACACAAACGGATAGAAAATGTTTAAAACTTTGCAGTTAACAACTTTCAAACAAGTGCGCGCGTTTTAGCCTAAATTATGTAATCGTTTGAAAGGAACCTAAACTAATTTATGAGAGTATGGAGAGCAAGAGAGAGAGAGAGGCAGGATTTAGATAGAAGTGGTGGAGACGAGGGAGGGGAAGCCGCCGAATCTCAGCTCAGAGATGAGAGGAGGATGACTAATGTTGTTAGCAGAGCCATTACTGGTCTGCAGATTAATTCATTAAGTAAATTTATCGTTTCACCTCCCCTCGGCCTCTTGTCACAAGGCGTGTAATATGACACCTCTCAAATTTGTTCTAACATCTACCCCAGGGGTGGGCATTGAGTACTCCCCCTCCACCCTCCTCCACCCCACCCCACCCCCTGCACTCCCACACACACACACCCTCCTCCGTCTCTTTGCTAATAAGGTGGGAGGAGTAATTCAAGCTAAAATGACTGCATCTGTCTGTCAGCAGGCTGAGGAAGGGGGAGTCCTCCAGCTCACAAAGTTTTTCATTCAGAAATTTCTCTTTAATCATAAAACATACAGTAAGTAGACTACTGCACTTACTTTCTCAGTATGACAGTGCAAGAAGTACAAATATTACCAAATAATTATGGTCCATTTTCTAGAGCAAATGTCTCACTACACTTGAAATAAGACAAAACTGACTTACAGGTAACTTTAAAGCAAGATATAGGAGCTTGTTTTGAGCCAATAATTCCTTAATATTGATGAAAAGTACTAGACATTTTCCCTCTGTTATGAATTAAATAACCTACCGGTAAGACTGGTACTTTTTCATCAGTATTTAGGAACTATTGATTTGCAACAAACTGCTGTATCTTCACGAAAAGTTTCTTGTAAAGTAACTTGTCTTATTTCAAACATACTAAGATATTTAGACTAGAAAGTAGACCAGAAAATTTAAGAATTGTATTTTTTGCACTGTAAATATATTGTTTTTTTTTGCTAAGTCTGTTTTGTAAAGTTTTGTCTGAGGAAAGCTCTGTTAGTATCTGATCTTAGCTGTAGTGTGGGCTTGGTGTGTATTCTGCAGGAGGCGATGCTTTGGCTCAGATCAGAATCCCCCACAGATTTCTACTTGTTGTGTTTGTCAAGCTGTCCCAATTAACACTGTCAACAGGTACCAAGATTTACACTAGCACTAAATCATCTCATGTTTCTCCTCCCCTCTAAGCTCCCCAAATAGTTCACACCTCGGCCTCTCAGAGAGCTAAACCCGCCTGGCTTAACCTGCAGGCCTCAGCTTATTCCATCTGCTGGTTTCAGCTGCGAGCGCTCTGTTTTTACTTCTGTGGACTGATGTGACTGAGGATGAAAACCAAAGAGCCCGAAGGCGGCACTGCAGAAAGGCATGCTTGCTAAATAAGTAATAGGCAATTTTAAGATAAAACTTTTCTCTTTTTTTTTTTGTTTTTTATGGCGTTCTCTGTCAGAAGAACAGCTGAGTATATTCCGAAGATGTTTTGTTTTATTTAGCCTCTGTTTTTTTTTTACATTTGAATTCCTTTCATTTACAGATGTGAGCATTTTGTTCGCAAGACAATTTAGTTGATTGAGATTATTTCCAAACTTTTTAGAAACATGCTTCTTGATTCATTATAAGAAGTAGATCTGCACAGTTGAGAGTAGGGGACAAAAATATTTGTTTTTCAGAATCAATTCCTAACTCCGTTGTTTAAAATACCATCCATCCACATCCATCCATCTACATCCATCCATCCATCCATCCATCCATCTTCATCAATCTATCATTGCAACTGTCCATCCATCTTCATCCATCCATCCATCTATTCATTCATCCTTTCATTCAATTAATCCATCTATTCATTCATCCATACATCTATTTATCTATACTTCCTTCTATCCAACCATCCAACCAGCCAGCCATCCATCCATCCATCCATCCATCCATCCATCCATCCATCCATCCATCCATCCATCCATCTTCATCCATCTATCATTGCAACTGTCCATCCATCTTCATCCATCCATCCATCTATTCATTCATCCTTTCATTCAGTTAATCCATCTATTCATTCATCCATACATCTATTTATCTATACTTCCTTCTATCCATCCATCCATCCATCCATCTATTCATTCATCCTTTCATTCAGTTAATCCATCTATTCATTCATCCATACATCTATTTATCTATACTTCCTTCTATCCATCCATCCATCCATCCATCTATTCATTCATCCTTTCATTCAATTAATCCATCTATTCATTCATCCATACATCTATTTATCTATACTTCCTTCTATCCAACCATCCATCCATCCATCCATCCATCCACTCATTCACCTGTTCATCCATCTATCCAGCCAACTACCATCCATTTATCCATTATCCATGTTTGATATGTAAGGACATTGGAGTCTCAAGAAGCATCAAATTTTCTCATAAACATTGTGCAGTAACTACATGACTATCTGAACCCCTCGCACCCCTTTTTCCAGGAAGTGTGTTGTGGTGACTCACCCCCTCCTCCCCATCACCGTCCATGTTCTCCTCAAAGCTCCGCCACTTTCAAGCAAAGCAGTCAGAAGAGAAAACAAGCCCAGTGCCTAACAAATACATGAAGCATTGCTTTAACTAAATCCCACAGATAATGGCTTCTGTGTCAGAGACTAAAGATAGCAGGAGGGGTGACGAATGGCGAACGGGGTGATGCGGGGGGCGGGGGGGATTACTCTCGCGTTTTGCATCAGTTGCTTTCTGCTGGGTGGCCCCACTTGTCAAAAAAAAAAAAAGGAGGGAGAAGAAACGGATGGAAAAAGAGGAGAGAAAAGCATTTAATGTGGCACATTGAGAAGAGGAGGGCTCTTAATGCCATCAAAGCAAGGGGGGAAATCAGCCATTAATTTATTCTGGCCCTCACACACACGAAGACCGCCAGGCAAACGCATACACCACCTACACACTGTTTGCTACAGCTGTGGATCAGTTCAGTAACATCTGGGGCTGGGACAAAATGTTTGAGTCCTTCTTTATGTTTCTCCGTGCGTGTGTGTACGTTAGGGGTTTGTGTGTGGAACGAATTATAGTCGTGACAAGCAGAGAAATTTTCCCTCTAAGATACAGGAGGAGGAGCAGATGACTACGCTATTCACTGGCTGATAAGAACTGATGGAGAGGTTAATAAGCTACACGCCCAGGTCATCACGGGCTTTTTACTGGGCTACAGAGAAAAGACGACGATGATGAGGAGAATCGGGAATTTGTAGGGGGCTGGTGGGGTGGCCAGGTGGTACAGTGAGGCGAGGGGGGGGGTTCACCTCTCCAATATCTGTGTGGGGTTTTTTTTTTTCCAGACTTTCAAAAGTCTGGCAAACTTCTTTCAGCCAAACTCAATTACTATTTATTTGCATCCTCTCATCAGGCAGCAGTTTGTTTTACATGGATGCAAATAGCTCAGTTTGATAAGTTTGATTTACAGCTTCTACTTAATTGGACTTTGAATTCAGGTCAACTCTATGATGGAATATTACTAACCAAAAATTTAGTAATTCTTTAATTTCAAGAATAAAGTCATAGTATTACAAGAATACAATGTGTGACAATAAAGTGGAAATAATGTGAAAATAAGGTGTTAATATTACTAAAGTCATCAATTTATGAGAACTCCTACATAAAAAATAACAAACATGAGGAATGTTGGGCATTTCGTGAAGTTATATTTCGGCATCGGTTGTAAAGATAAGGTAATACATTTGAAGCATTGCTTTCACACCATTATCAAATAATTATCAGCTTCAGGATTTTGAAGCGATTGAGCAAACGATTGAGTCTGTTTTGAAGAAAGAACTGCACGAACTAAGCTGGCAGTGTTGGATCTGGATAACTCTCCAAGCTTTTTTCAGTTGAGCATCTTTTCTCGTAATTTCAAGATGTTCTTGTAAAATTGCGTCTTTATTCTGCTAATTTTATGACTATATTCTCGTAATTAAACAAAAATTATCTTAGCCTGGCCCTAGTACTCTGTTGTACAACTTGCAGAAGGGAAATAAGAGCCACTTTGGGAAAATACTTTGACATTTGTGATTTTGTTTGGGGGGGGAATAAAATGAGAAACAAATCTATTAAAATCAGATCTGGTATGAAAAAATCCTAAACCATACTGTTGAAACGAACAATATGGGTTAGTTTTAACCCATGTTGCTAGGCCATAAGTCGAACCATGTGTCTGTTTACAGCATCAACATCTGAACCTTAAAGTCTGTCACTTTTAGGCTCATCCTGATTATTTGTGGTGGCTTCGTACTTCCTGTACAGGAGAGAATAGTCAAATTTGTATCTGTCGTTTGCATAGCATGTCTATGTTTACACGAACATGCACGAAGTTGCTCACATTGTGACGTTTGTATGTTTAAAGCTCTGTGCTGCTGTTCTGCTAAATAAACCTGCTTCAGATCACCTGAGGGGTTTAGATGGTTTCAGCATTCAGGTAAATCACAGCGTTTGGTCATTTCTCGTACAACTCATTATTGATTACAAGTTTTAATAAAGAATTGAGGCTTGAATGTCTCTGTTTGCTGCATGATATTTAATTGGTCCCAGATTTATACGTTACTTTATCTAACGAAACCAAGACTTCTCTTTGGCAGCAGCTCGTTTTGATTAGCATGTCTGAATTTGCAGTTCTTAAAAAGTGCTCTCTTGACTGCTTTTATTTCCCACAATCCTCCTGTGTAACCTCAGGCAATGGGAAAGCACCCCCGCTGAGCGGAAGACAGAATCCTTTAGCAAAAAAAAAAAAAGAAAAACAGACTAAATCCTCATTCCTTCATTCAGCGTCTCTCCTCTCACTCTCTTGGTGAATACTCTTTAGTGGACCTGCATGGCTACTATAAAAATTAAATCAGCTATGAATAAGATTGTTTTTGGAGAACTTGGCATTTTTTGCATTGTTTGAATCTAAAAACAATGCAAAAAATGCATTTTTACATAAAAAGTATAGTTTTTATGTATAGTTACATAAAAACTATACTTTTTATGTAAAGTATAGTTATTAGCATATACACTCATAAGAAACTTAGAGATCTTTGTGTTTTGAAGATATTGTGATAAATTGATTTTTGTGATATGATGCTGGATGTGAATTTACTTTCTCAACTAGTTAGGACTTCATAGACAAACTCTGAAGTCATACAATTCATTGGACGTTAGTTATTTTACCTTGCGGCTAGGGCTGTTGTAAACGAATATTTTAGTAATCGAGTAATCTATCGATTATTCTTACGATTAATCGAGTAATCGGATAAAAAAAATTATAAAATGAAATATTGGTAAATCTGGCATAATACCGGTGTTACTATCAGATATCAATATCAGTCCAATTTTTCATATTTGAGCATCCCTAACAGTTGCTTTTTTGTAGTTTAGAAAACTAACCTGTAACAATAATAGCTCACTTTCTAAGTTAACCAGAAGAAAAGTTATAGAAAAATCTGAAATTATATTGAATTTAATAACAGAGGCAGGCTCACAAATATGCTTATAAAAAATGTCTACAATCCAGCTTTTAGTTTATGTATTCATCTTCAGTGAGTTTAATAGATTAATTAAACTCACCTTGCCACTTAACCTGTCACGCTTTGGGTTTGAAAATACGGGAAATGCCGCCTGGACTGGGAGGAGAGGGCGAATGAACGAACGTAAGATGGGGTGGAGGGGAGGAAATAGACCAGCGGACTGACGAACCGTTAGACCGGGGGACGAACACGGGGGGAAGCAATATGGGATATTTACGACACCTTCACTGGTCACACTCAGAAACTCGTCTACCAGCCATGTACGATGCGCTCCGCCACCCGTTTCTTCAGACCGGGATATGAAATTTATTGTGCGGTTCGTCGGTAAAGCTACATTTACACGGTAAGCATCAGCTACTCAGCTGCCCGCCCTGTTCAGTCTATCCGCTCACCTCAGCGCTCTTCCCGCCGTTCGCTTTCAACCAGCAGCCCCGGAGGAGAAATTCTGCCGTACTCCAGGAATTCCCCCAGTCATTTTAAGGATCCTTATTGGTTCCCCAAAAACGATAAAAAGTCGGGCAATATCATCAATCAATAAAATCCCCACGGGCCAATCTTGAAGATTGGACTTTATGCCGCTGAGACTTAGCTTTTGTCAACAACTCAGAGGCGGAAGTGAGAGCTCCGCGCAACGCAAATGAAGTCCCGGCCGGAACACAGTGCGCTAACTAATAAAACATAAATTAACGAAGCTTCGAGGCAGGTAAATTTTCCTCGAGGAATTTTAGTAATCGAGGTACTCAAATCATTCGAGGAATCGTTTCAGCCCTACTTGCGGCAGAACAAAAATGCCTTTAAACAAAAGATCTTTCATGAAATGAGTCTCCACGGAAAATCCACAGATTTTATGTGATCACGTTAGTTATGACCTGACAGGAACAGTAACACTCCAGCTCAGACTGTGGGGTCAAACACACAGGAGACGTAAAATGGCCAGATTACAAAGAAAAGAATCAGAACATTTTGAAATGTAGGGAGGAGAGTTCTCCTGTCTCAGTTTATTCTTTGTCCACTTTTCTTTTGAGCATTTCTCCTGTGCTTGGTGAGATCTTCAGAAACCTCGTGTCAACGTTTTGATTGTGGCTCTTTTTTACCAAGACGATGGAGACCAAGAGCAGAACCAGGACTTGTGATTGAAAGTCACAACCTGAATCTAATTTTTTTCTTCTCATTTTTTCCAATGACTGAATTACGTCATCATTCAGGATTGATCCCAGACATGTCTGTTGTTAAGAAGCCACATGTGAATAAATCATAAAACGCTTCCAAATGGATGTTAAGCTGTGATCTAAATAAAGTATCTTGATTCTGAAAAATGAGGAGAGAGACTCCAAACAGGATAGCAGCATGGGTCCTCCTCTCTTACGCGCTCTCGTCCCAGAGCTAATAGAAAGGCGCCGGCTCCCTATCACCCACTCGCCTTTAATAATAAAGAGAGCCCCCGTGGAAAGGAGCTAGCGCTAGCTGCTGAAGATCACGCTGGTAATAGGATGATGCCTTTTTGCCTTTTGTCATCAGATTATGAACGGGGATAGCCTCTCCTCTCGGCTCCTCCACTCTTCTTAGCTCTTCCCACACACGGCTCCAGACGTCCTGGAGGGCCCTGTCGAGTTAAAGTGGAGACAGGCGTAGCCAGGGCTTTGTTGCTCTGCTTGTATGGTAAAAGCCTCGCTAATGAAATACCTTTTAGGGGGTATCGGCAGGTGAGCTCCCATATCAGGCGTTTCAGCTAAAAAAGAAAATACACACACACACACAGCCGAGCCGATGCTCACATCCTCTCCGTCTCCTCATCTGCCCCCTCTTGCTATATTAATTACCTGAAGTGCCCCGGCCTTGCAAAAAAAAAAAAAAAAAAGCTCTCGATTCTGCCGCTTTCCTGCCTCTTCTCCATCCAATGTGACAGCTACGGCTGCAGCCAACCTAAAGTGGGGGGTGCAGCAGAAGGACAGATAATAGTAGTAATGAACACGGGTGACAATAATGAGGAAGGTAATTGAGAAATGGTGTATTACAAGCCTCTTGATTTTCCTTTTTCAGCCTCAGGCTAAGTGGGGACAGGTTGTAAATCATCTTATTTAGAGCTCCGTTAAATGGTTTGTGTTGAGCGTTGGAGAGAGCAGGGCTTTCTGGTGTTCAAGCTGAGGCGAACTGACAGGCATAGAGTTGTGATACCTAATGTGGGAGGAAAGGTTTAAAGTCGCTGTCGACTTTAGACTCATTTATTTTTCTTTTAATGTCTAATTGACGTTGAGTGGCAACAGTGCGGTCCGTTGAACTCCTCACCATTTCTTCTCCGCCACGCTTTGTTTTCTGCTGCGTTTCTGTTTGCAGAGGTGTGAGAAATATCACACCAATCACCAAACGTGTCTCCATGTTAGCATTTTTCTCTGTTTTTTTGTATTCTGCTCCTGGGACGATGCTTGGAGTTTTCCTCAGATACCCCAACCAAGATTTCAAGTCCAAGTTCAAAACATTGGGTTTCATGAAGTTTTGCGGCTTCCATATTAAGCAAATTCTTTGTAGACTAATACAGGAAGAAAAGAACAGCTTTCAAAATATGTTTTCAGACTAAATCAGAGAAAACATTTCCTGGTTTAGGCCTGTTAGAATAATCGGATCAAGAGAGATACAGATTTTTATAACTTTAATTGAAGAAGATGACTTTATATTCCTTAAAGCAATTTGTGAAAACCAGGACAATGATGTCACTGCTTTGTCAGATTGTGATTACAGTTAATTGATATGTTGGCACACCTGTGGACGCTTTTTATGGCAACACCTATAACTCACAGCTTTCTTGTGTGGCATGGGAAAAAAATCAATAAATACCGGACAAGATAACAGAAAGAGAAATAACTGATTCTTCCTCAGGTACAGTTTCCAGATATCTGAAGGTGACATTCATAAATTAAATGCAAGTAGAAACCTGTCCACTCATGATATTGTCAAGGAAGTTCTGTGTCCCAGAAATTAATGTATTTTGGTGCAAAATATCTGTATCACTGCCTCACCTCTGTTCCTAAACCATGCGGGGTTTGGCCCATTCTGTGCTAAATAAACTTTTAATCTTACCAAGGCCGCAGAGAGACATATTCAATGTGACCATGCCCTATTTTTTTTTGTTTTTATGCTCTTAAATTTGACTTGAGGTAGCATTAAAAAGGTCTTGTTTTATAAAGACATTCTATAGAATCTACATCCTTACCTTAACTCTGACATTTCCAACTTGCTTGCCAACATTTCCTAGTCCAGGTTGTTCCACAACATACAGGCAAAGAGCTCAGATGGATACAAGTCTTACTCTCTCACAGTGAGAATGAACGGTAGACATGTCTCAACAAGTCTACAAAACACAGCTTATTTTTAAATAACTTTGTCTGCTGACCCTGAAAATATGTTAAAATGTGGACTTCTATAGAGTGTGTCCACTGACTGCATTTCTAGTTTTCTCCTGTTTTGGTGGGTTTGTAGACCTTTCTCACATGTGTGTGTTTGTGTTGTTTTTCTGGCCGTCTCTCACACTCAGCCTGTGATAGAGACAGGGCGGTCTCGGCTTTAACAGGCAAAGGTTGCCTCCACTAGCCCGTAGTCTGCCACTCTGTGATAATGTTTATTGATTTGTGGCAAAAACACAATTTGATGGACTGGGGGGAAGGTGGGGTGGAGAGACCGGTGGACTGAGGCGAGCTGAGGTCTGTGTTTGATTGTCACAACTTGGCTGGCTGAGAGACAAATACAGAAATATTTTAGGATTGGTTGTGTGTTTTTTTTTTTTTATTCGTTCTTCCAGTCTGAGCACAATTATTATAACATTTAAAAACGTAATGGTAAAGTGTTGTAAATGCAGATTTAATTGAGAAAATGTACAAGAGTGTGGAATGGATGAAAGAAAACAAACACACCTTTTCTCTGTGTTTATTGAGCAGGAGGAAATGTTTACCTCAGTTTGAGTGTGAACTTGGTTCATCTCCGGAGTCTGTGAACTGTTTGCTTGAGCCCCGCCTAGACATCAGAGGAGGAGGAATGAAAGGTGTCTGGAGGCTGATCTACTGTTAGCTTTCTGGTCAAATGTGTTTGCTCAGGTTCATGGGTGTTTGCTTCTGTTTCTCTATTAGTTGGACAGTCCACACACGAGAGCAAAGAGGTGTGATACTGCAGGAAAGAAAGATGGAAGCATTAGGAGTATTAAATCCATCTCACGTTTAAAAAGAGGGACATAAAGAAACTAATTTATAACATCCTCTGTAATCAAAGGTAACTTCCTCGATGAAAACTTACAACTGAGTCTAACAATATATTATGAGAGAATGTTGACATTTGAGAGTTGATCTATCACTTCCATGAAATTCTTGAATCTAATCTGGAGAGTAGAGTAGTTGTCTTACAATCAGAAGGTTGGAGGATAGATTTCTGCTATCACATGTTGACAGGAGAAATCAACATGTGATAGGAGAAGGCACTTTAACCCCAAGTTTGGGTTTATAAACTTGCATACGGGTTTATGAATGTATGCACATTAGTCAGTGTGAAATGGGTGAATGTGGCTCTAGTGTAAAACTGTCTGTATGCCTGGAAAAGCACAATGTGAGTTCAGTCTATTTACCATTTAGCCATGTGGGTGCATAAAGCCTACACTCACAAAGCACTGACTTAATACACAAAGCTCCGCCTTGGAGCTTTAGTGTCCATGTCATATAACCACACTCGGCTCCTCCAGACTAGCAGCAGCAGCAATTAGCAAACACCTGGTGGAGCTGCACATCTGCTGAGCCCATCACTACTTCTCAGTCCAATGATCCTAAGACCGTTTGTAAACGGCATCATGGAGAAGCCTTGTTGTGATGACTTCCTGAATGCAGAGGAAAGAGTAGAATGTTCTTAAAGAGACAGAGGCCCAATTTCAAGGCATCATAGGGCTATGGTGCCAAATTGAGTTACTTTTAAGTTATTTTTGATACACACTGCATTTTTATAACTAAATGTAATGTAGTTATGATATTGTGGTATAAAATGGCACTCTGTGCCTGGAAAATACCTTTTAATCAAGGAAGGTTTATGTCTATTAACCGATTCATGTCACTTACACTAATCCCAAAATCCTAATCTGACTTTTTTCATTACAGTGTCAAACACTTTTGCACTTATATACCTTTAACTGAGCTACACCTTATATGTTTAATTGAAAACAAATATCTATAAAACCACAACTTAAAACAAAATCTATATTTCTCGAACCACTTACTTGTCTTGTTCTCCCATATCTCCGCCTCCTTTGTGAGTTATAAAGCAAGCAGTGGTTGACAAATGACACCAGTGGAAAAGGCACTCATTGTCCCACAGTGTGAGAGGAGGCTTTTTTTTCACTCTTTTTTTTTTACCCCCTCAGTTTTACTTTTCTCCTCTTTCTGTGTGTGAGGAGGAAGGGGGGAAGAGGTGCGAGCATGAATCGGTTAATGTGTTCCATTCAGCAGACATTATACACAGGTTCAATAAAGCAGGAATCTGCTCTATGCTCTGGGACTATTGTCCTATTCAGGACGGATAAAAAAGGCCTCGTCCAAGACTCCCCTGGAAAAAAAAAAAAAGCTCTCAGCAGCACTTGAGTGGAGAGCTGTGGAGAAAGCCGAGGAAATCACATGTGCAACGTGGACGAGAACGAGCAGCTTGATTCTTCCACACAACTCGGGTTTAATGTTGCAGAAGTTGTACCTGCTGTCGGACTTTGGCTGCGTTGCTTTGAATCGTAGATTCAAATGTGATTTGGCATTTTAAACGTGTCAGTAAGAAAGATTAAATCAAACTGATGTGAAACTCTAAAGCTGAATCATGAAGCTCCCTAACCTCTGCTGCTCTCTGTTAGCAAGACACTGCTCTCCCCTCATTAATTAAATCAAGTCTTTGCCAGGCTCCTTAAACATGACCCCCCTCTTGGTGCCTCCTCTGATTAGGCCGGCCCATCATGCATATTCACGTCGGCGCGGTGACAGCCTTTTAACGAGCTCTTACCTAATCACAGGAAACAATGTTCATCCTGTTCTTTTTATTCCTCCTTTTTCTCATTTTCCCTTTATACGTGTTTGGCTTTCATCTTTGCCGATCCCCCGCTGATATCAGCCGGGGCCCGACACACCGATGGGAGAGAACGGTGGGAGAGGCACAAGTGCGGCTCGGGCCCTTAAATAAGCTACAACTGGGAAGGGTGGCTTGAACACACAAGACAAGTTCGGCTTTATCTCCTCCCTCTCCCTGCCTTTATAAATGTCTGATAGACAAATTGGATTAGCAGCTATTGGATTAAATAACAAAATGGTGGGATAAAGGGATGAGATAAATGTGCTGTGATCACAGCTTTTAATGTGTTTCTCTTTCTGTTCCACTCATTTTCCTGTTCACCAAAAGACCTTTGAGGAACAGATACAAGATTCATCAAGTTACTGTACTTCATATTTGATCAGCTAATGTGGATCCTAAGACGATTTAACGTTTAACAAGCTGCACAGCAGCTAAATGGTCAAAGTGTTGATCTCTGAAACGTGCTTTGTCGGAAGTTGTAGATTTAATTTAATTAAATTTCATCATTTTTAGGCAAGTAGAAAGACAAAAAAAAACAACTTTTATGTTGAGTATCACATCTAATGGGAAAAAAATCTGCAAAATTACACATGCCACAATTTTTCGTTCCCCTAATAATCCCTTTAAATAACCATAGCTGAAGCATTTTATAATTTGTTTTTTGTTGGTAGAGCTGCCAGAGAAAACCCATGTCTCAGTAAAAGGCAGCCTGGCCTGACTTTGCCAAAAGTCACCTGAAGAACTTTAAACTTTAAAAAATAAAGTTCTCTGGTCTACTGAGACCAGACTGAACTATGTGGCATGAATACCAGGCATCCTGTTTGGAGGAAACCATGCAACATTCCTCACTTAGGCAAAACATTCATGGTGGGGCCAGCATCATGTTGTGGGGAAGTTTCCATCAACAGTAACCGAGAGTACAGTTAGCAAAGAAGTGAAGATGAATTTAGTTATGGACCTTCTGGAGCAGTTTTAAACTCGGACTGGGGCAATGGTTTGTCGTCCAACAAGACCAAGACACCCAGCAAACATCCAAGACATCTAAGGAAGGACATATGGACAACTCTGTGAACGAGCCAGATCCTAGACATGAATCCCATTGAACATCTCTAGACGGAACAGAAACTCGCTTTGGACCCACCCAACCTGAAGGAACTTTAGAGACTCTCCAAAGAGAAATGAGCAAAGATTTGTTACATTCAGGAAGATGTCAATCTGTATTTGCTGTCAAATGTGCATCAACAACACTACCGAGCAAATTCTGTGGTATTGCTAATAGTTTGTTCTGTACAATTAGAGCTAACAATAATATTTTGATGGATTCAATGAACCCTGCCATTGAAGCCGAGCAGCAGCCCCAGTTGAATGGCATTGTAGCTGAGATGGCTGTCAATATCTAAAGGTTCTCTGTTTTTTACCTTTTATTTTTTCCTTCATTCCTCTTTTACCATCTCTCATATTGTTCAAACACACAGAGATGTGTAAGCCAGGCTTTTCTTGATGCCTTGAGGATCTGAATACAGATCCTCAAGGCAGTTTGTGTGATTGTATCCCAAATGTGATTGTGTTTGTGATTGAAACAAGAGAAGAGGGAGGCAGGCGATCAGATAGGAGTTGTTGGAATATGTGTATCAGTTGTATCTCAGCTGTGTGTCCATGTGTGTGTGTTGATTGTATCTTCACCACATTGATAGCAGAGCTAACTCTGAACACGATATAAAACATGATACATTTTCCTGTAGGTGAGGAAACCCTTTGTATCTCCATCAGGCATATTTCACCCAGCCTTTGATGTTCTGATCAAACATTGTATCTGTGCCAGTTTTAATACTTCGGCCTCAGCAGAGTTTGGCCTGTTCCCGCTCCATGTTGAGCGCTGAGATGTGGCGTATAAGGCGAGCAGCGAGATCCAGACTGCAACCTGCCAAAGTGGCAGATGCTTTGATCCAAGATGGCCCCCTGAGAGCCAGCATGGATCCACAGTGTCTCAGGGCCAAGGCTGGATTCACAGACACAGTGTCAGCACTGGCTGCCAGGGAAATTTACACCATTTGTCTTCATACAAAACAACATTCAGCAGTTTTCCTTCTCTGAATATACAGAGAAGCCCATTTTGGTTTCAGTTTGTTGATGCATATTTATGTTGGAGTCTCACTGCTGGCCATTATTGGAGCGTTGATTGTTTCAGATGTTTCCCATAAAACATGGTATGGTTTAAATATTTTGTGATTCTAAACAGTTGCCTGTATTTTCTTCCTTTCTGAATTTGGGATTTTACAGTTGGTAACTAAAACTAATTAAAATATACTGAATCATAGTGTTTTTAAAGTTTCTGGGAAAAAAATTATTTCTATTGAAAACAAAATAGTAAAACTGTTTAGTTTTACTGCAGAATACGCTTTACATATTCTGTGCCAGTGTATGGTGCAGAATATGTGTCATATACTGGAATAAAGGTCTACTTAAGTCTTAGGGCTCTTTCTAAACACTCTTGAGTTATTTCCAGAGATTACCAGGTGACTCACTGGGCCATTCTGGTCATTTCACTTCCTTTATCTGAAACTAAAGTTTCCTTGACTGTCTATAGGAGACTACTATCTTGCTTGGAAATCGAGGTTTGTTTCATCCTCAGAAAGCTCCAGTACATTTCTCCCTTCATCTTTCTTCCTCTTATGTAAAATCTGCTAGAGCTAACAGATTTTACAGAAATCTGCTAGCCCCAAAACACCATGTCATCACTTCTGACATTGTGTTTTGGGGATGAGGTCCAGAATCACTCTCCCTCCAAATCCAAAAAATAATTTTTTGGCATCATCAGATCCAGACTATATTCTCCCTGCACTTCACTGGCTTGTCCAATTCTCCTGCAACAAACTTTAATTTAATCTAATGCATTGCGTCAGAACAGAAACTGCTGCTGTTGAGGGAATTATTTAATGTTTTCTTGGGACAAACTACCTGTTGAGTATTTCCAGGTGTTTCGTTTGCTCTCAGACTCCTCCACAGCGCTTGGACAGCTCTTTAGATTAATCTTTTGACTTTTCTGTCAGAATCTTATGAGGGGGGCCTGGTTGGGTTATGGTGAGATGATGGCTCTGCACTTATACATCATGACTCCAGTGTCGCTCACTGGACCATTCAGAAAATGAGAAAAAAATGTAACCATTTTTCATCATTAAGTTTTGCAACAGTAAGTTTACTAAGGAGGACTCTTCGGTTTGACCAGTTTTACCACTTCTTGGGAAACCTTTGTAAAGCCTCTCCATTAATATTACACCAGCTAATATCACACAGCAACAGGAATGATTTCTAAATAATGACAAACTTGAGCTGCTTTCTTGTCTTCTTACATTGCACATCTTTACCGTCACATCATTCCAATTTTTTTTTACGCATAACTTCATTTGCGGAGTAATCCGATTTTATTTACATGCATAAAATAAATATTTAAACTAAGAAAAATACTGAAGTGTTCAATACTTATTTCCCCTCCTGAAACAATCATGTATTTCAGCAGGAATCATTGTTACATTGTTCATGCTCTGTCACTAAGTGAAACCACAGTGTTTGCCATCAGGTTAGCATCCTGAGACGACCTCTCCACCAGCTGGTGCCTGAACACATCATGTCTTTGAACCGCAGCTTTAGGTTCACACATGTCATGACAGAATGAAAAGTTAAGGTGTGACCATCTTTGTCCAATGAAACTCTGTCTCTTTAAGAGTCAGGTGGCCTCCGAAGTTCAGAGGTCAACCCTGGAGAGGAGGATGCTGTGCAGCTCACCCCTCCATCTCTCTCCTCCTTCTACCCCGCTCTCTTTCTCCTTCCTCTTAACCTTTCTTTTCCTCCTCCTCCCCTTTATCCCACGTTTCCTCTGACCTCCCTCGCTCCCCCTCCCCTCCCCATCTTCATGAAATGCACCGGGTGTTTGGCTGGTAGCTGCTGGCTGGCTAGCGGTGGGGGATATAGCTTTATAATCCCCCCTCGTCTTCCAACCCGCCTCGCCACAATGTCACAGGAGCTTAATATTTGCCATTATTATTTGCTTGTTTTATTTGACTTCGAGGCAGCACAATGACCTGTCAGCACAGGCTTTATCCCCCCTCCGAGTGTCGTCCATTTCAAAGTTGACTACAGTAATCCACGAGCCCCCAATTCCGCTTAAATCCTGAAGCTTCCTTTTCATTCTCTTTTTTTTTCCTCTCACTCCTCCGCTCCCTTTTCCTTCTAAATGAAATTACATACGTCTGCTGGCTCAGTGTATCATAAATGTCCACACACTCACCAGTGTCCGCACACAAATCCACACGTCCTCCTTTTGTCATCAGTAAAGCTGTGGCCCAATACTCGCTGTGCCTAGTGAGGAACAGAGGTGTGCATACAGGGACTGACCAAAAATAACTCTGGTATCTTATTTAGATTGGGGGTTTTTGTTGTTTTTTTGTCAGCCATCAAATTTTATTTTCTAACAGGTTTGACTCAGATTTTAACTTTATTTTGTTCAGAAAGTTTTACATGTTTTACAATTCCAGTGGGATGAGTGGGAGATTCTTTTATTTTGCATAACCAGAAATATTTCTAAGTGTTCACATTTGTCATTTTTCTCAGCCTTCTTTCAGCCAGCTGACTGGCAGTGTACATGAACAGATCCATAAAGTATACTCCAGCCACCCTGACGTCTCATTAAATAGATTTTAAATACTGTAGCAGACACACCATAGTATGAAATTGTAGCATTTTTGAAGATTTTAAATGTTTTCATACCTTGACATCAGCAAACAGTCGATGCTGAGTCACGTTACATTCACAATCAGTTTGAACCAGAGACGCACCAATAATTTGCCAAATACAGTACAATCAGTTGCAAAACTGTCAGTTCCTACTTTTTTTTAATCTACATTAGTGTCAATGAAAACCATCAACTTTTGTTATTTTGACAAATAACCTGCAGCTCCTTTTACAGAATACAGTGAGAACAATTTGGAATCAGTTGTCCAAAGCTGAAAGAAAAATACAAAATATTGAAATCATATTCTCAAATGCCATTTCTGGCTGATAGAAGAGGTTTATATGTTTCATGTCAATTCCTGCTAATCCTGTAACATCCTTTGGAGCATTTTCGCTCCTGAAGGATTATATGTTTTCCAAAAGCTGTTGTGGGACACGATTGAAATCGTCTCAGGGTCTCCATTCAGCGTGCTTTGTCTGTATCAGCTGTTAGCGACCCATTGCATCTTGTAAGAAAGTTACCGCGTGGAGCTTTAGCCCCAGCTTACAGTAGCCATGCAGCTAAGCTATGCTAGCTCTCTGTGAGCTGAGAAGGCGTCCCACCGAATGCCAGAGAGTCACCAGAGTCTTGTTGTTGTTTGTTTCTTTATTTTTAATGCCCGCTGAGTGATTGGTGGGAGATGTATTGCTCTTCAGTGAGAGGCTTTGCTCTTTAAAGGCGCTAAATCGCCGAGTTAATCCCACCCCGACTGAAGCCGTCAACACGGTGGGAACGTAGACGAGAGGTATGCTCAGATGCAGAAAGAGATCCAACACACCAAGTCTGTTGTAGGTTTATCCGTCGCATGGGCAACACACCCATAGTGGAAGAGGGTGTTTTATCACCCACACCTTTTCAAGCGAGATAGTTAAACTCCTTCACTTTTTCCTCCAGTTTTGCTCAAAGACAATCTGAGAGTGCAGTGAGACTGATTTTGGTGCATATGTCTATGTAAGCAAACAATTTGTGCTGTGTGTCTTAAAATCTCATGAGTGTTTCGCTCAGGACGTTCAGCTCTGATGAACTCTTGCTCCACTTACTCTGTGCATGCCTCAACTGTGACTCTCCTGCTATGATTGCTATGCCACTGCTGGGTCTGTTTTACAAAGATTTTGCAAGTTGTGATGCTTCCAAATGATTGATTGATTAAGTTTGTTTTTGTTTTGTTTTGTTTTCTTTTCTTTTCAGGAAACAACAAGGAGGAGGAAGAGGCCATGATGCAGGAGTGGTTCATGCTGGTCAACAAGAAGAACGCCCTGATCAGGAGACAGAACCAGCTCTCTCTGCTGTACGTACCCCTTCCCTCCTCCTGCACATCTGTGCATCGCACACACTAGAAACCTGGAAGCATCTCCCTCCAGTGTCAAACCCACCAGATGAAACCCGTTTAAGCCGCAGGAGGCCGGCGTTGTCCTCACGACTCCATTCAGCCGCTCTGTCTATCCGCTCATTGATTTACATGTGGAAAGGATATGAAATCAATAGAAATGTGGCAATCACCACTCTATCTCTAGTCTCTTTGTATGTGGTCAGCTGCGACAGGTGGAGACGCGCACGCACACACACACTTATCGGAGCCACACACACATTGGCTTTTTCTTCATTTGCAGGATTTCAAAGAGAGTGAGTGGCTGGGAGATTGAAGTATTCATAATCATATTATATCGTGGGAAAGGGGAGGCTTTTAAAGTGGCCAATTGACAGAAGGGCTGATTATTAGCCCTTTCTGTTCTCTCTTTATGGGGCCGAGGAGAAAAGGCGGCTGTGAAGGACAAATTCTATTAGGGGCTGAATTAGCTCATTTTTTAATATGGCTGAAAGAGGGAAGAATTCAATTTAAGACACACACACACACACACACGAACCCCACGCTAAAACGTGTACCTGTCGCCGCGCTTCCCTTTAATTCCTCGTTTCTTCTTCTCAAACACTTTGACCCAGGGCTGTGTGAGAGCGCCACCAGTATCAGTCATGTGCAGTAGATTAATGCGAGGCAGGAGAAGGTTCGGGCGAGTGGCCGAATCGATGTTTATTGCAGGTTTCTTTAAGTACTTAATGATTTAGTCATTAACATATTGATGAACTATGTGTGTGTGTGTGTGTGTTTTTGCTCTAACTTGCCGCAGGGAGAAAGAGCATGATTTGGAGAGACGGTTTGAGCTGCTCAACAGGGAGCTGAGAGCCATGCTGGCCATCGAGGGTAAGACTCACTTCAGCTGGATTTTATCTCCCAGTTTCACTTTAAGGTTTTATTTTGCTGCTTTTATATGGGAAACAATGAAGTAAATCAAATTAGCCTTTATTATTATGCTAAAATGCCACAGTTTTAACAGTATAATGAAAATATAATCTAAATTGCTTTTGTTTAAAACAAGAGAGGAATGATTACTCCTACCACTGCCTAAATAATATAGATTCCTACTGTTTTAATAATGATGCATTAACATTTGGTGTTTAGATTTTATTACAAAGACAGATATGGAGTAAATGCCAGAGCTAAACGTAGTTTGTTTTTGTTGTTTTTTCCCCAGTGCTTATAGCTCTGAACATTATAGCTTCTTGAACTTCAGCTGGGATTCTAACAAGGTGGTTACTTAATCAGACCCTTTGCTAGGGTACAGTTGCTTAGCAAAAATCCTACTTTCTTTTAGCCTCCTGACCAAAAGGTCTCAGCAACAGGTGGGGAGGGAGGGTGCTGCTGTGTTAAGACCAGTACAGAACGCACAAGATCTGAGAAATATTAGAAAACCAAACGAAATTCTCTCCAACAAGGGGATTTCATACCCCACAAAAAGTTAAGTATAAGACCTCAGGTTTCTCTCACATAGTAACTCCTTCCTCCTCATATTTCTGACCAATACTGAAAGTAGTTTTACTAAGATGAGATGTCAGCAACAAGCTTTCTTGTAATTTTGATGAATATCTCTCATAGATAATTGAAACCCAACACTCAGCATCTCAGAAACGTAGAATATTGTGAAAACGTTAAATATGGTGCCACCCATTCATCTGATTTCATTTTCCAGCAGGACTTGGTTCCGGTCCACACTGTAAATTATACCAAGAGCTGATTTAATAACGATGATGGTACTATGTTTGATTGACCAGCAAACTCCCATGACCTTTAACCCCATAGAGGTTACCAAAAACAAAGACAGGAGACGGCAGACCTGAAGGCAGCTATGAAAGCAATCCGGACTTCTTTTTCAGAAGCCTGATATCTCCATTTTGAAATATGATCTTTTTTTAAATTGATTTTATGTAATATTTCAGTTTTCTGAGACACTAAATTTTGGGTTTTCACTTTCTGTAAGCCAACAAAATTACAAGGAATAAAGGCTTGAAATGTTGCTCTCTATGGTTAATGAATCTATATTGTAGATGAGTTTCACTTTTGCAGTATTTTTGTTTTTCACTTGCACCTTTATTTGTTTCTGGCATTAAAGCAACATTGAGCTGATTGAAAACGTGTGTATACCTCAGTACTCCTAACCAGCCCATGTCTTCCATGGTCACCCATTCATTGTTGGTCTCTTTTGTTTTTTCGAGTCGTGCTCAGCCTTCCTTCCTTCCTTCGTTTTGGGCCTGAAGCAGAACTATTTAAATTCTGCATCTGTTTCTTGATGAGGATTAAGATGTGAGGGATTTCACTCTGTGATACTTGATCAATGCTATCTGTTTCCTAGCCAGACCTGACTAGCTGAGACTCGATTTGAAATCTGGCCACAGCTGCGTCGAGAGACGGATTTGTGCAGCGCGAAACAGCGGTTTTGATACCGAAAGCCTGTTTAAATGCGCCGCTAACGGAGAAAAAGCAGCCATTGTGTTGCATCAAAGTTGTCGCAGAGCCAGGGAAGTTTAATCCCCTTCGACTGCATCCTCTGTGGGGAAAATGAACCTTTTGCCAATCAATGCTAATTGATTTTACTTTTCGACATTGACCACCACCACCACCCTCTTTCCACAAACCCTCCCGGCCTTTGGACAGCCATTGTAATTTCAGCGGGCACCTGATAAGCTACCTGCTCCATAATAAATCAATTGTAATTAGCAAGAAAGGCGGTCCGAGCTGCTGTTGGGGGGGTTGATGAAAAGGAGGAGGAGGAGGAGAAAGAGGGGCGCGCACGCGTATCCAAACTGCACCACTTTACATCCATGTTGCCCATCCATGTCCGCTGCTTCCTTTTTTCTGCTTCTTATTGGTGTGAACGCTGAAAAAGATTCATTCACCTCTTTGGTCCAAATTCTGTTTATCTTGTTCTATTTCAACCATTCAGTCTTTACAACTTTCAGCTCTTATGAATTTTCTGCTCCACTCAACTTTTACTAAAAACGTATTTTCTGTTAATATTCCACATTTTTCCCAGTAAGCTTTCTCCTTCCACAGACTTTTTTGAACAAATTTACTCTATTTCATTTTCCATTAGGGCTGAAAAACAAATCATGATTGCCGACTGTGATATGTTGTATGATATTTTCATATCAGTCGCTATCGACAATTGAGTCTTTTTGTTTTAAATATCTGAAATACTTCTAAACTGGTGACATGACCTCTCCTGTTCCATCCAGTTTTCTCTCCACGTTGTTACTTTTATTTTTACGCAGTCGTGAGGCAAGGCGGCCAAACCTGAAACTGCTGCTGTGCTAGCAACAACTCGACTGGTTGTTGCTAGGTAACCAAAGAGTGAGCGAGTTAGTTGATGTTGCTTAGCTGGTCGTGAGAAGTTGAGCAGCTAAAACCTTTCCTCTGCCTACATCCCCCAGAATGCTGTGCGGTTCTGGTTTGGAGTTTACTGAATTATCAAATATATCAGATGTGTCTATCGCAATATATGTTATTGATCCATTGTCCAGCCCTATGTTCACTTTTCTAATTACACAGATTTGTTTTTTCTGGTCTTATCTGTGCTCCTTTAATCAATCAATCAATCAATCAATCAATCAAGTTTATTTGTACAGCACATTTCAGCACCCAGGCAGTTCAAAGTGCTTTACATCATAAAAACATAAAAACATCAAACACGTCATACAGTGAAAACCAGTTCCTGATGTCACATTTTGTGACATCAGGTGTTTTGTCTCGTTAATGGTGCACGACCCTGAGTGGACGACTCTTGATATATCAGGTTTGTCTGATGTGCCCACATTTGTGTGTGTGTGTACGCAGTGTGGAAGCAGAGATTGTGTGTGTGTGGAAAGGTGCTGTGTGTCGTGTCACTGCCGTCCTCTCCGCCTTCATGTGGACATGTTGGATTTGCAGCCGACTAACTTATCAGCCGGCCTTATTTTCCTCCCTAAGGGAAGCACTTAACATTCAGCGGCTCTTCCTTTTCTGCAGCAGACACAGATAGTCCTGAGCTGCTGGCAGGAAGGCTGCCGACGTGCCACGATCTGTCACCGTCCGTGTGTTTGTGTCCACCTCTGAGTGCGTGTGTGTGTGTGTGTGTGTGTGTGTGTGTGTGTGTGTGTGTGTGTGTGTGTGTGTGTGTGTGTGTGTGTGTGTGTGTGTGTGGGGGTGTGTGTGTGTGTGTGTGTGTGTGGGAGCACACAGGTGTGTAGTTTTTATTTGGTGCTCGGGCGGGTCTATTGAGCAGTGGTCGGGAGTGCGAGTAATTGCTGATTTGGTTGGCCAGTCAATGACACAGACAGACAGAGATGAGAGAAGGTGAGAGAAAAACACATCTGTGATCCACCTGCCCTGACACTCACACACCCTGCTGGGAAAAATATATGCCTGCAGTCAGTCAAACACTCCTCCATCTGTCACACCGGATGCTGTGACTGCACATGCAAACTGCAAGAAGAGCTCAAAGAGTGGGGAAAATATGCAAACAAGGAGTAAAATCTCTGAAAAGATAAACACTTTAGTTTTAGATCAGGAGGTTTTCTTGACCACTTGATTTAGCAGAAGTCAAATTTGATTCCGTTTTTAAATAGAAGTGATACAAAACCGCCTTACTGTGAGGACAGGGGCGTCAAAACGATTTGTCCTGTGGGGCAAAATTGTCAAGCTAAAAATTCTCACGATCCAAAAAGATAAAAAAGCAGTCTAATTTTTATATATATATTTTTTGTAATAGATGTTATATATCCTAGAGCCAAACATTTACATTAGTTTTACACATTTGGGGTACCAAAAGAAAAGCATCTAGTTTTCTGTTTCTTTTGGGCCCAATTAACCACATTTATGTTCCGTAATAAGAACAGGATTTGAGTTGCTTTCTTTTGATGCTAAGGCTAGCTAGCACACTGGAAAGGCGGTTCGCCCAGGGCGCCAAACAGGCAGGGACCGCAGCCGAGTGTGAAAAAAACTAAGGTGCAGTTTGATGCAGATCAGGTGTGAAACTCTTTGACATTCAGAGAAAAACTGCTACGTAGTGAGACATCGGGGCAAGTGAAGATCTCCAGCCTGCCGCTGATGTCATTCTGAGCATGCTCAGTGATAACCACCTCCTTGTACCGTGTTGGGGTGATGCCAGCCGGGGAAATGCCATCTGTATGCCACACTCTCATCTCCCTGCCGCAAAATTGATCCACTATGCCCTCTTTATCTGCTTACCGACTTACACCTATGTTTGGATACACACACACACACAAAGCGGTGTCTTGGCTCGCTGTAAAGGACTGTGTGTGTGTGTGTTTTAAAGTGGACACCCTCTTGCTGTATAAAAGGGATTTATGCATAGCTGGGTCCCTGAGTTTTTCCTGTTACGGTTTGATATGATAAGCCTTTTTTTATATGTTTAAAATCAATATGTAATCCTATGCAGGAGCTTATCCCTCTCCACACACACACACACACACACACGCCCCACGTCATTTGTAAATCTATTTGGGCTTTGTAACACATCGGGGCGGTGTGCTTCAGACCCTGATTGATTAGGTGCACTATGCAATCCGATCACATGGGCGACTTTTGATGATGTCGCCGACTCTTTCAGCGCCGAGTCGACAGAAACCGATGACAACAAACGTCTTTATGGGAAATCACAGAGCGCCTGTTATTGGTTTTAATGTAACATTAAAATTAGATATGATTGAAATCATTTGCATGTTGGATCTTTCAGCAGTGAACATTCTGAACAGGAGTTGAAATCCTGCAGGTCGTCCAGCTTCACGCCTGTTTTAAAATGTTTTCTAGACATCCAAATCAGATTCTTTCTTTACAAGAGAAAACAAACTGTAGCTGGTGTCAAGTTATAGCAAGGTTTTAAAATCACTTTTCTTCATATTGTTTCTACAGTTCAGTTTAAAGTATAGAGATTTCTCAAATCAGTGAAAATTGTTAGTATAGCGCAGCATTGCACCTCCCCCACCTGTTGCTGTGGTCTTACACATTAATAAGAACGGTGCTTGTTATTGTGTAGAAAATAGTTTCTTTTCAGTTTTGAGCAAAATAAATTACTGTTGAGCAGTTTTGTTAATTATTTTTATAAATACCGTAACACTGTGGTATTTTTATCCTAACCTGAGAATCTCACACCAGCCCAGGTTTAATCTGATCTAACATCTGGATGACAATGTTCTCTGGATTTATCCTGGATAATAAAAATGTTCCAATCAGATTCACATCTATAAGTTGGAAAATCTTTCTATTCATGATTCTTATTGATGCTTCCTTTTGTTTCCTAATAAGTTTTCTGCATCTAGCTGCAACGTTAGTGGAACACTTTAGTTTCTCAAACACTCACTTATGCCTGCATCAGTAAAATTTACTTTAAAAAAAATATATATTAGTGAAATTGTGTAAGTTACACCTTTGCTGAATGAAGACAAAAATGTTCTTCCCAGCTGTTTTCCATTGATTTTAATGGATTTATGATGTGTAAAAATCTATTTAAATAATGGGAGTTGTCTATAAAGTATAATCTGTGAAGGCTCAACAAAAAGCACATTTTACACATTTAATTCTATTTTTTGTATCATTGATTTCCAATCATTGTTTCCAGATGAAAGCAGTTTGTATTCTTTAGAATAACTTAGTAAAAAAGTATTGTCTTTCTAATGGCGTAGATTGGAGTGATGATGTTGACACTTTGTTTTCAACACCATTTTAAATGTTACAAATCTTGTTGCGTTTTCCAAACTGAATCGGTCATGGAAAAACGTTGTGGTTTTGTGTAAAACTGCTGAACTTTTCAGGCCTGGTTTGATTTTTCTAAACTTAAACTGAAGAGATTCTACCAACAAACATTAGTTTTCCTCTCCGTTACGTTTTGCATGTGATGCAGCGGAAGGATCTGTTTTCATCTACCAGACGTTTTCCTTTGCCCGTCGTCTTTCTTCTCCTTCACTGACACTTTTTGTCTCCTGACTCCCACCCGGCCTTCAGCCAGCCACAGCCTTGCGGGGCCTTTTTTTTGTTTTGGTCATGAAGCGGGTTGAGGAACGACAGGGAATCCGTTGATATTTCAGCGCTTGTGGCTTGTAGAAAATTCTCAGGAGATCTCGGCTCCAACTGCTTTGACGTTTTGTCGTCGTGTTTGGTTTGAGCAGGAGAGCGAGGCAGGCAGCTGCATGCCGGACAGTCTCGCCGGGCTTCGGACCAGTTTGCGCTCTTGAATAAATTTAGCAGCGGTGAGAGCCGTGGGGTTGGGGGGAATGGGGGGGCAGAGACGAGGGTTTTGTACGGATTTAAACCAGCGCATTCTTGTGTGTGATGCCGAGGCTCACATGGTTACCACTGGCGCGCTCAGTGAGGTTCATCTGAACACCTCCTTAGTCCTGAACCTCCCACTACCTCCAACTCTCTCTCCCTCTCGCTCTGATGGAGGGGGCGGGGCTTATTGGGGGGCTGCAGGGTGTTTTGTTTGTTCCTCTGTCTCCAGTTACCCAGCCTGCCCCGCTCTGGTGTTGCCTGGTCACGTCTCTCATCGGCTCTTTTTATTGTTTACCTTCCTAATGAGGGGGGCGGGGCTCTGCTGGACTTGATTGACGCCTCTCCCTCTCCCCCCTCCTACACCCCCAAACACTCTAGCTCTTCCCCTTCAGGAATCAACCAGGGTTTGGCTTTTTGGCTCACCACTGCTTTGAAGGAGGAGAACATTTTTAAACCTTTGTGGTTTGGAAGGAAGTTTTCAGATGAATTTTTTCCTTCCCTTTCTGTGGGCCGGCGTATCGGGTGTGTGTGTGTGTGTGTGTGTTGCATGGGAGAGGTGTGACGACTTCCTGTCGCATAATTATCTAAACCTGATGACTCATCGAATTCGCCGTGTCCCAGATAAGCCCACATTCTCTCCGTCCTAAATTACCGCTCGAGTCAAAACAACAAAAAAAAAAAAAGACACTAACAGCGCTCAGGTGCAAGTTTAGACACATTTCTGAGGAGTTTGACGACTCAGAGTAAATTTAATAAAGGCACTGCAGAAACACAACATGTCACAAACTATTTTTGCTCCACTTGCTACTACAAATGTCTTAGTTCACTTGAAATAAGACAAAACCAACTTGTATGTAACTTTTCACCAAAAAATAGGAGCTTGGGTTAATTTCTTAATATTGATGAAAACATATCAGTTCCACTGGCAGATTATTTCACTTATAACAAGACATTTTCCTGTGTTATAAGCAAAATAATCTGTCAATGGAACTAAACCCTTTTCATCAATATGAGGGATTATTGACTGAAAACAAGCTTTCATATCTTGCTAAACAAGTTATTTATGACTGAGTTTTGTCTTGTGCAAAGACATTTGAGGTGGAAACGAGACCAAAAACATTTTGTGAGATTTTGTAATTTTGCCAGAAGACGCTGAGAGCCAAATATTGGGAGTGTGTTTGTTTCGCTCTATAGCTGACTTCAAAGGCACGAGCAGGGCCAATCAGGAGAGAGCAAACCTTTCAGGACCAACACACTGGGCCCAGCAGGACTCGCACACACAGACACACACACACACAGTCTAACTGCTGCAATTTGACTCAACAAGAGGGGAGTCGGGGGGGTGGATATTTATTTTTAATAAAGCTCACGTATTTTAGGACTGACAATTCACAACATTCCTATTCCTCTGGGATCAATGTTGATAGAGAGAAGTTAGTCTACAGAAGCAGTGCGGTGCTTCAGCTGTGTTTGGATTCTCTCTGGGATGTGTGTGTGTGTGTGTGTGTGTGTGTGTGTGTGTGTGTGCGCGTGTGTGTGTGTGTGTGTGTGTGTGTGTGTGTGTGTGTGTGTGCGTGGGGCTGCAGAGAAGCTGAAGATATCCTGCTCTCCTTAAGCTGCAAAGCAGCCAAATAAATCTGCACACTCTGACGTTGGCACTCTTCAGCCGAAGCGACTTCGGATCAGGGTGTGTTGGCGAAACGTGGAGGATTTGTTTAAATCACACAGAAACGTTGTGATGATGTTCGTGTTTTTTGGGGCGGGGTGGCTGGGGGGGGCTAAATGAGGGCGTAGCGCTGCCCCCGGTGGTGCCTGAACATAGAGCCGAGGCGGATATTTGAGCCCCAGGGGGAAGTGGGTGCTCCCCTGTAGGCAGCCCCCCTCCTGGGGGAGGCTGAGGGGATTTGGATCAGGTCCCACCTGGGCCCTGTGGGGCCCCTTCCTGGAAAGTCCCTAGAGAACTGAGGCTAGAGTCATGGGGGTTGGGGGGCCTCACCTGCTTGTTTATTTAAAGGAACTGATCAGAAAACTAATTATTTTCACCCAAATCATCACTACAAGACTAGATGATGTCTTCATTCCCGCTGAAACACGAGTATTTCCGTTTGATCAAACATTTTCAGTTCTCTGATCAATACCTGGACCTCCACAGTGGCAGCATGGTCCTGTGGGAGCGTGGGTCCTTGTATCTCCATGCGTGTCAAAGCTGCACATCGCTGTGACGATACGCTTCAAGGACGTTTGCTCAGAACAGAGTGTGTCTCCACCGATCCTCAGCTCGGTCCAACAGGATGACCTTTGACCCGCGGGTTCACCGTTCAAACTCCTGAAGTTGGGAGTCTCTCTTTAAAGACGTTGGTTTTGTAGAGATGCAGTTTTTTCCACTCGGTGTGACGTAACGTTTTCTTCCTTCAGGTGTCAAAAGTCTGAAGCTTCCTCTGATTTTTGCAGACTGGCAGAAAACTGAAGCCCAGAAGAGACGAGAGCAGCTCCTGCTGGACGAACTGGTCATACTGGTCAACAAACGGGACGCGCTGGTCCGGGACCTGGACGCCCAGGAGAAAGAGTGAGTTACTTACAGAACAATCAAGAAACGTATGAAAGTGGTTTAAAGCAATCAGGGGCTTTCAAGGCCTCCGGTGCCCGTTTTTTTTTTTTTTTTTTTTCCCCTCTGGTACTCCGGTCGATCCGACCCCACCTTTGCGGGTGGGATCTCTTCCAGATCTGTGGTGCCAGGAAGGGTGAAAGGTCAGAGTGTGGCCCCTGGCACGAATCCACCATGGCACCGCTTCATCCCCCCACCACTCCGCAGCTCGCAGGGAGCCGGGAGCACCAACACACACACACACACACACACACCTCCTTCGGGACTCGTGACGTTTTGATGTTTGTGGTCCACAGGGCCGAGGCAGAGGACGAGCACCTGGAGAGGACGCTGGAGCAGAACAAAGGCAAGATGGCCAAGAAAGAGGAGAAGTGTGTCCTTCAGTGATCAAACCAACAAAATGTAGCCGATTAAAGAAATGTATCATCATGAATATCCTCACTTTTCCTATTGTTTCATAGCAGCTCGTAGAATTCTGACGAGGTTTTTAGTCCACTTTGACAAGCAGAGACTCAAACTTTGCACCAACTTTCTATCAAATCACAGTTTCCACTTTTTTTCTTTTTTTTTGCATTTGAACTCCCAGTTATTAAAAAAAAACAAAAAAAAATACGGTACCGTTACGTAATATAAATATGTTTTCAAGATGGAGAGCGCAGAGCAGAATGAGGACACCAGAGGTACAGCACAACTGGGTTTGATGAGGGGAATATTTCCCATCATCATCTTCAAAAAAAATTTTTTAAGAAAACAAGACGTGATTTTTTGAGCTTACTTGACATTTAGTTGCTTCACTTTATACTTGTAAAATATCTTAACTGCTGCATTACTGTTTATAAGTCTTGCATAAATCTTTCCTGTTTTTTATTATTACTATTATTATTATTAGTATTAGTATTATTATTATTACTATTGTCTTGGCTTGAAACCAAAAGAAATAGTTAAGAAAAAAAAGGTCATTGTATATTTCCTTTATTTTTCTGCTTTCTGGATCCTCCTTTGAATCCCCTACAGCCTGAACAACAGATATGTTTATTATTTATTGTTGCTTGTGAGTGAGTACTCTGTCACGTTTCATGTTTGTTTTGTTTTGTTTTTGCTCAGCTAATTTTGGTTCCTATTTATTGTTGTTGGAAGAGGAGAGAAAAAAATGTTGCTTCCATTTGTATCTCTTAGAGCTCCACATGTCCTTTACCTGTGAACATTTATCTAATTATTTATTCCAGTCATAACCCAAGTCTCCAGTAATAAAGTCCTTATGATTTCATACTCCACAGCAGGGTGTGTGGCGTGTTTTATGTCGCTCTAAAGCAGATTTAGGTTTTTTAAGGTGAGCATTATAGATGTTTTATTGTTCACTATGATCTCAGCTCCACTATTTGTCTGTTTTGGGTTCATTTTGCACAATTTGTCAGCTGATGAAGTGGCCTTCATCAGCTTCCTTTCTTCAAATCTCCTGCTGTTTTATATAAATTTGTGTTGAGAATTTCACTCTGAACAGTTTCCACTGAAGGATATTTTTAAAACAAATCTTTTTTTTTCTTTTTTTAATTCTGTCCCGGTTTCCTGAGCCGACCTGGAGAGAACCGAGAAAATTTTACCTCTTTTTATATTTACCTTTTTAAGATGACAGATTTTTTTTAAGCTGCATTATTCCCTGATGTCAAACCGAGGTGACCTGTGAAACGTGTCTCTGGAAAACGGGGCCGCAGACGCAGGATGAGCGCGGGTTAACCCTCCGCTCCGTCCCTGCAGGCAGCCCTCCCATCCGCGATGAAAGCGGTGAAATCGGTTGTGACAGCAGACGTCCTCCTCGGCTTCTCTGATACTTTCAGATTAATTTGTTGATCTGTTTCTTCTCTGCTTGGGACCGACTTTTTCTTTTCTTTTTCTTTTTTTTGCGCGCACATCACGCACGGTGCGTCCCCGGAGGCGCTTTGTTTTACACTGGCTGTGAGGACGTTAAAATAATACTCCACATTTAAAGTAAATTTAATCTTTTATAACTTGTTTCGGTTTTCAAACACTTTTTAAAATATGCATAATTATGGAGGCGGCAAACTGAACTTTTTGTCGAAGTTTTGAGCTCGGTTTGGTTCATTTTGGAAATTCACCTCTTAAATCTGCGCTCAAATCGCACACTTGGCAATAAACAAACGCCTGAAATGATTCTGACTTACCTCTGTTGCGCCACTTGCTGGTTATGGATAATTTATTAATGTTCCAGTTGCAGGAAAAAAATATATATAAACGGGTGGGAAAAACATCTGGATCCATTCTCCTTTCGGCGGGACCTTCGTTGCGTTTTCCCCCGACAGGTGCTGCGCGCCGCTCGGCCTCCGCAGCTCGCTGGGAGCCGGGAGCTCCGGAGCTCTCCGTGCGACGGGAACCCGGAGCTTCCCGCAACAAGCCACTCTGAGGTTTATGCATCATCGTTTTAATAAGCACCGACAACATCCCCGCAGATCCGAGCTTCTTCCAATCCTCCCGGCTGAAGGGACAAAACTTTTCAACCCCCCACCCCCTCCTGCTCTCCTCTCCTCTCCTCCGCTCTAATCCCAGGCTTTACCAGCTCAGCATTAAGAAAATTCAACTGCAATTTGGGATTAGACAAAATGCTCTTATTACAAAAAGCTTGGTGCAACTTGATAACTTGATACTTGTTCAGGGGGGTTTATCTGGAGGTCTCACATCGAGAAAAGGAAGAGGGGAGAAAAAAAACAAGAAATGTGAGGGGAAATGTCAGAATAGGCCGTCTCTTTTGTGTTGGGAAGGCCATATTTGTTGAATGGCCTTTTTGCATAATTTAACGGAGCCTCGTGTGTGTGTGTGTGTGTGTGTGTGTGTGTGTGTGTGTGTGTGTGTGTGTGTGTGTGTGTGTGTGCTGGTGTGAACAGGAGGGGTGCTGGTATTTGGATCTTTGGCGGGCCTCTGACTGCTTGGACTTCAGAAATAAAATGCAGAAAAGGTGCGGGGAAGGGTTTGACCTCTTTCAAATCACCTTTCATTTCTCCCCTGCTTCTTTCATGTCTGATTTTGATCTGATTTGATCCTGAGCGGCTGCGTTAAAAAAAAAAAGCCGCCTTTTAAGCATCACCACTGCAGGCCTCGACACAACCTGCAGCATTTATCTGTATAGTCAAAGTCCTCGTGCGTGCTCTGCTTTAACGCGTAAAGATGTAATTTCCACCCCTTCACTTGACTCCATTTTGTTTATTCTGCATTTAAGAGATCCGCGGGGTTTTTTTTCTGTTTTGACCTTCAACAACAAATGGACAGAAAATTCAAACGTATTCATCTTAAAAGGTTTTGCTTTTAAAAACATCAACGTGCTCGAGCGGCTGCAGCTTCTGCCTTTTTTTTTTAACCCGCTTCCTCCGCAGTGAGTTGGAGGTCTTTTCCTATTAAACTTTACGTCAACCATCCTCAAATGTAATTCTAAATGGGGATTAAACCTCATTAATATTCATGAGATTTGTCTCTGTGTGTGAGTGTGTAGAGGAGGAAAAAAAGAGGGAAAAGAGGGAGGGGATATCAATAAAAATCAAAATGGGTAAATTTAACTTCTCATCGCCTGGTTTCATCGCTCCACTTTTTCTTTCTTTCTTTTTTATTTTTTAAAGATGGGAAATAGTTTTGCAAAGGAGATTTAAAAAAAAAACAGAAGTGGATTTGAGCCTCAAAGTGGCAAATTTCCCCCCCATTATTTCTTCATGTTTGGTAGAAAAATCCCACATTTGCAGATGATGTGACGCTTAAAAAAACACAACAATGGCGTTTTCTGTCAAGAAAATAAAATCCCACATGTTCAGTTTTATTTCAAGTGTACTGTCACCTCTTTGCCTGCGTCTCCCTCTAGATTCAGTCCGTTCCAGTTTGCGCACTCACTCTGACGCACAGCGGAGCGGCAGGCCCGCTGCTGCTGCTGCGGGCCTCTGAATCGTTTCCATCTTCTATAAAAGCCTCCGAGCTTCTTCCCCCTGCTCTCCGGGATCTGTCCGTGGAGGAGGTGCAGCGGGAGGTGGAGGGGTGGGTGGTGGGAGAAAAGGAGGCGGTGTCCTCCCCTCGCCTCGCCTCTCCCTCTCCTCAATGTCTGCCGCCGCGCGCTCATTGGCGGCCCGCGCCGTCCGTCACGGCCGCAGCCACTCTGTGATTGGCTGCGGGAGGCGGATCCCGCAGGTGATCCTCCGCTCATAGAGGCGCGGGGCGGAGAGAAGGTGATCAATCTCCATCCGTCTCCATTAGAAATCACCTTCAACAGCCTGACAGACGACGACGAGCCCCCCTGAAAAAAGCAAATGAGTTTGATTTGTGAGGCCGTAAAAACGCCCGGAACCGCGGCGAGGACGCGCTGAGCCCGTCTGCGCCTCCTTTAAAAAAAAAAAAAGTATATATATATATATATATATATATATATATATATACATATATATATCCCGTGATGCCGCTGGCTTTGCGCACTGTTCGGTTTTGAGCAAGTCTGCGACTTCTTCTGCAGGCTTCCTCCTACTGGATAATTTTACTCGCCTCTTGCGGTCCGAGGGCTCGGGAGGAAAGAAGGAAGGAAGGAGTAAAACAAGGTAAAGTTTTTATTATTATTATTATTATTAATTATTTTTCTCTCACTTTTAAGACTTAAACTTTTTTAAGTTTTGGCGACAGAATCTAATTCAATTTACGTAAGAATTTTCCGCAGATATATCAATTAATACCGCAAAGTGAAGGACTTTCAGCTTCAGCCGAATCAACTTTCCTCCAGGAGTGCAGATAATTTTCACATTTCAATTCCAAATCTTCCCTTTGAGTTTTTTCTCCTCTTCTTCTTTTTTTTTTTTTCTTACTGAGCGCAATTGGCCATTAAAGCGTGTGAAGCACTCTGTAGATAATTGGAGAGGCGTGTTTTGGTTTTTTGTTAATTTATTTCGCTGATAAGAGCCCTTGTGAAGCGCTCGCTCTCTCTCCCCGGAGGTCTAATCTAAATTCTAATGGAGTTCATTTGCACCGAGATGTCGTCCTCTCCTCTCCGCTCCTCTCCTCTGTTCCCCGGCCCGCCACGACTGCAATCCACGTCGGCTTGGCTGGGCTTCGGTTCGGCCAGTCAGGCCCCTCATTGTTAGAAATAGTCGCGCTAATTTAATTCGCACTCTTTGCGCTGCAGGGCTGTGTTTGGGTTGAGATTTTTTCGGGGAATTATGGAGTCTACGAGTCCAAATGAGTTGTTTTGAATCTTTATCCTATCTAGAATTTATTCAAAGTAGAGTTAATTTAAAAATAACACCTTTCACGTTAAATACGTCTACAAAATTACAAATTTCTATGGAGTTAAATGTGTCTAGTTTGCATTAATTTATTCTATTTATTTACTGCACGTTTTAGACGGATGCCTCCCTGTGTGTGTTTTAATTCAGATGTCTGCAGGGACTCCTGCTTGTGGTTGTAAACAAAGCAATGACCAGAAAAAGCAAACAAAATGATAATAAAAAATTAAAACTAAGGACCAATTTCCAGAAAGGCTTCTGATTGCGTCATTAATATATCAAACGCATTCGTGACCTACTTATATTTCATATTAACGTGCAAGTGTTTTGTCAGAGCAGAGCTACTCAACACACACACACACACACACACACACACACACACACACACACACACACACACACACACTGGAGTTTGACTCGGCTGAGCTGCAGGGTTGTTTTTTTTTCGTGAAAGTTTGTTTAATAGAGCATTGCATGCATTTTTAAAGAGTATTTTTTTAAGTTGTAAATAGTATCATTTAAAATGGTTGCTGGGAAAATGCGTGCAAGATGTCGATAATTACAGCCATATAAATGGAAATAAATGCTGCTGTCGTCTAAGTAATCTAACCAAATTAACACGGAAATCAGAACTTTACATCTGAACCTGCAGGGTTCCTCCAGCACCTCTCTCATCCTCTTTCACTATTTAAAGCAGGAACATTATTATAAATCCTGTTTTTAAGTTGTTTTTAAGAGGTGAGATGTGGAGGCTGTCAAACGCACGTCAACTTTTCGTTTGTTTATTTTTCTCATGAAAGTCCTAATAAACGACTAATACTTGTGTTTAAAGAGCGTGATGATTAAACAGTGCAATTTATCCTGTGTTTTATATCCTACTGCCATGGAAACATAAAAAATATTTATTTTGATGTTTGTAATTGTGCGTCTGTTTTTAATTGTCATTCAGCTCAAGTTGCCCCAAAACAGGCCAATATAAAAATGTAATTTTTTGTAAGACCAATTAACGCCATATTTACGCTTAAATGTCAGGCAAATTTCAGACAAAAATGCCTCGCTTAGACATTTTATTATTATTATTTATTATTTATAATTATTATCATCCTCTATACAGTAACTTGAGTCGGTCCCCTGCTCCGTCAAGCTGCAGCATCGGGGGAAGCTGAACCACTGGCCTGAGCTGGGTGGAGCAGTGACCGCCTGTAGCATGATGTCCTACCTCAAACAGCCCCCCTATGGGGTCAATGGCCTGGGGCTGAGCGGCGCTGCCATGGACCTGCTGCACCCCTCGGTGGGGTACCCAGGTAGGAGCCCCGGCACTTTGGTTAACGCTGTTAAACTGCTTGAGAACCGGCGAAATTAATTAAGCTAGCTGCTTAATTTAGCTGCTGTTCTTGCTCGCGCTATTTTTTCCCCCCAGTGGAGTGTTTATTTGGGGGAAAATGTAGGTAATGTCTGAAAAAATACACTCTAAGTTTATTTAAAATGTTCAGGCAGTGGGACTGAGTTCAAATGAAACTACTTGGCTGCACTTTAGCCAGCTCGGCTTTTATTTTCCACTCCACCGGAGTCAACTTCACTACACATCTGTGGACTGAGTGTCCAGCGTTTGCTCACCGTATTTCGTCCTTCTGGGGCCGCGCCTGTTTCCCCGCAGCGACTCCCAGGAAGCAGCGAAGGGAGCGGACCACGTTCACCCGCTCGCAGCTGGACGTCCTGGAGGCTTTGTTCGCCAAAACCCGGTACCCGGACATCTTCATGCGGGAGGAGGTGGCGCTGAAGATCAACCTGCCGGAGTCTCGAGTTCAGGTGAATTGAAATTAACATCCCGAACTGAGGAGGTGGGATGAATAATTAAAAAAAAAAAAAAAGAAGCAAATTGTAATTTTAGGCTATATTCATTTTATAGCAAACATATTTTATTATCGCACCCAGAAAAAATTGCTGTTTTAATATTATTGATAAATTGTAAAAAGCAGAAATGAGATTATTTTTACTGTTAGTGACGTCATTTAATCCAGAACATTCATCAAGTAATCGTTACCGCTAGCCAGCTAGTTTATATCCTAGATTATCTTTACTATTTTCCTAATTTTCACGCACAAAAATGTCACAGAATCTCTTCTCTACACATTCTTAAAACGATTAATAATTAATTACTAAAATCTGAGAAATCTGAATGAGGCAACTTTTTTTTTCCAACAGTATTTTAGATTAATTTTGTGATTGGACAGTCTCTGAGTCAAGTAATTAGCCAGTAAAGCAATAAGAGCTTAATTTATGACTAAATGAATTAATGGCAGTAAAAGATTGGCTCATTAGTTAATGGGAAATGTTACTGTAACCACTTTACATCAGAGGCTATAGATGTGGATTATTATGCTGGGGGATTGGTCTACCTGATTTACCTGCACTGCTTTAGTTTAGCTAACAGAAAAACTTCATAATATCCTGCAGATTTGTTCATGAATGCTCATACTTTGACAGTGTATTGGGTCTATATATTTAAACAGGTTGATGTTTGCTGTAATTTGATCTGAAATGCAGGAAGAATAAGACGTTTCCCTGGAAATACTGCACACACATTTAAGCGCTGCAGCACAATGCCAGACAAATACTACTCTTAACAGGCATAATGGGGGGAACCGAGGCCGCTGTCTCACAGTTTGAGTTATTTTCAGAATGTGTGTGTGAAACAAAATGCTCTACAAGATCCTACCCTCTCAGTGCTCTAGAGTTACCCCACTGTGTGGTGAAACTCAATAGCCTGTTATCTTAGAGCCGTCTACCAGGTATGAAATTAGACCCCTGGCTGATCCAAGCCAAGGGGCCGAGGTGGAAATGAACCTTGATGGATAATAACCCTCAATTTTCCTCCATAATGTACTCCCAGCATGGCCTAGGAGTTTTTCCCTTTATTTGTTTCATGGTGGTTGGTAACTCCCGCTTGGTTTGTGTGTGTGTTTTTTTTTTTTTCTTTTTTGCGTGCATTTTTGCGTACAGGTGTGGTTCAAGAACAGGAGGGCCAAGTGTCGCCAGCAGCAGCAGAGCGGCAGCAGCGCCAAAGCCAGGCCGCCCAAGAAGAAGTCCTCTCCGGCCCGGGAGAGCACCGGCTCAGAGAGCAGCGGTCAGTTCACCCCACCCGCCGTCTCCAGCGCCGGCTCTTCCTCCTCTTCCACCTCGTCCACCAACCACACGGGCCCCGCAGCGCTCAGCAGCACCTCTACCTCCATCAGCACCGTCTCCTCCATCTGGAGCCCCGCCATCTCTCCGGGAAACGCCCCCGCACCTGCCGTCGCCCCGCTCCCCGAGCCGGGACCCCCGTCCAACGCCTCCTGCATGCAGCGGTCCATGTCGGGCTCGGCCGCCGCCGCCACCTCCTACCCCATGTCCTACAACCAGACGCCAGGCTACGGCCAGGGCTACCCAGGCCCCTCCAGCTCCTACTTCAGCAGCGTAGACTGTGGCTCCTACCTGGCGCCCATGCACTCCCACCACCACCCCCACCAGCTGAGCCCCATGACGGCCTCCTCCATGTCCGGCCACCCGCACCACCACATCAGCCAGTCGTCAGGGCACCACCACCACCACCACCACCAGGCCTATGGCGGCTCTGGCCTGGCCTTCAACTCCTCCGACTGCCTGGATTACAAAGAGCAGACGGCGGCCTCGTCATGGAAACTCAACTTTAACGCCACGGACTGCTTGGACTACAAAGACCAGGCCTCCTGGAGGTTCCAGGTCTTGTGATCAGCTTTTTAACGTTTTTTTTTTCTTCTTCTTGGCTTCTTTTCCTGCTGCCCCCTCTTCTATTAGTTTGTTGCTTGTTATTAAAAACAAAGAGTTTCTGAACCATAACGACATGCTCAGCTGTTGAACTGCTCTTCTCCCCACTTGTCCTCCGTATGATAGAGAAAAAAACGAAGAAAAAATTACAAAAAAAAAAAAAAATCCTGTTGAGCATCAGGAGCAGCTTTGAGGACATTTCTAAAAATGTGGAGGAGCTTAAACTGTTCTACAAAACACGACTCGGACAAAATCCTTCAACCACCAGCCCTCTGGATGGGAGGAATATTTTCCCCTCCGTTGCACTGACGGGGAAACAAACTGCCCTCCTGCCCCTTTTACCTCCAACCCTATCAGATTCTGTACAGTTTTTATTTCTCAAATTTGTTATTTTAGGACCACAGAGATTTTTAGTCAGCTGCGTCACGGAGCTGAAATATGTAAATACTATTTGGGTCAGTTACAGTGACCATGTTTAGATTTTTTTTTTTGTTTTTTTTGTTTTCCTTTTTCTGAATTTAAAATTGTTTATAACAACTTTGGGAGAAAAAAAAAAACATGCTATGTAAATCTTTCTAAATATTCCAAAGATGATAAATTGGCCATGAAGTTGCGCTTTTTCACATGGGATTTTATTCAGAAAAAAAATACTTAAAAATTTTGGATGTCTTGGATTTAACAAAAGGTGGGGAAAAAAGACATCAGACCGGATGCAGACGTTATTCCAGCCTCTACATTTTCCAACCAGATCTCCTCTCTGGAGCATTGTGGTGACACTGGACATGTTTGAACCGCAGCACTTGGCTTAATTGTGGGGTCAAAGTATTTTTTATTTTATTTTTTTTTGTGGTTTATTTTTATTTTTTTTTAATTATTATTATTATTATTTCTGGAGGGAGGGGGAATGTGGATTTAATGCTCCAAAAGAGAGTGAGATGTTGAATGTATCTTAAAGGCAACCACACTTGCATACATGTTCATCCAATAAAGATCCCTTAAGTCCAAATTAATTTTCCATAAGTGGATTCTGTCTCAGTTTGACTCCCAGCGGGGAGGTTTTTTTTTTTAAATTATTTATTTATTTATAGATGCTTGTACATCCGAAAATTACAAAATCCACACTGCTGTTTTCTCTCATTTGAACTAGTCACACTTTTATTTAAAGGCTTGTTTATTTTGTTTCTCTCTAATTATAGCGGGGTAAATGCAAATTAGTGCATAATTAAAACAAGCCTTGAACGCATGTAGGGCCCGCATTTCCATTTTAGAGAGCGGATGTTTAATCCTCTCTGCCTGCCTTAAATTGAAACACTAACGTCTCTCCTTGCTTTAGGGAGGCTAATGGTATTTATTTATTTTTATTTTGACTCTGCCGTTTAAAAGAAAAAAAAGGGAAGCCGGAAGACATTTGATCGAGGCGTAATTGAATGCAGCGCAGTAATTGCGTGATAATTACTCCTGGTTTCTCCAAAATAACCCGCAGGAATCTCGGGGCCTCTGATGCGGTAATTACGGAGGTGGGGCCAGGTTAGGGGGGTCACATGTAAGGGTGTGTTTGATGCGTTTATTCCCACAGGCAACAGAAAAACGGCGAGAGGTAACCAAAATAATAATAATAATAATAATAATGATGGTGTCAGGAGGCCGCAGAGAGCGGAAGAACCTTTTAATTCATGGGTGTATTAACAAAGCAACTTTTTTCTCTCCACAAACTTTTTCTCCTGCTTTTTTTTATTTTTGCCAAATATGTTTATAAAGCATATTTGACTAAATGCGCTTTATAAAGTTATGATTAACTCTGAAGATATAAATTTTTAAGGATATGTTTTTTTTAAACGATTATAACAAAAAAAGGTGAAACTATCTTTCTTAATTTCTAGCTAAATGACGCTTTTAAAAACGCTTCAAACTAAACAAAAAGTCACGAGTAAGAGTTTGCGTCGTTTTTAAAGGCCAAGGAGCTGGGAAAAAAAAACAAAAAAAAAACAAACCTTTAAATCTGATCAGATCAGCGGCCTGATCGATCCGGGCCTCTCTGCCTGTAGGGAGAGCGTCCAGCTGCTGCCCTCGCCTCTGTTTATGTAGATCAGATTCGCAACAGCTGAATAAATATCGGCCGAACGGGGAAACATCAAAAACGTGTTTGCGTCAAGACGCGCAAACAAGCGCTGCGCAATGTCCACCAACAGCGGCGGATTTGTTCGGATTTGCATCAAACAAACATTTGCGGATCAATCTTGCGCGACTCGTCTGAGGAGTTGTGAGGAGCCACAGGTTCTTCATGAGGCAGCTGCGACCCAGGAGTAAAGAAACCAAAACAAAACAAAAAAAGGGATCAGGGTCAGAAAGAGAAAAGGATGGATTAGCAGCTTGGTTGAGAAAAAAAAACACTAAGTGTGAAATATTTGAGAGAATTATTCTACAGAGTAAAGTAAAAATGTTTTTTTTTTGTACTATTATTACTTTTGGTGTTAAGCGTTGCAAGGAATTAGTCACCCAGATTAACCTTCATCTAACAGACGTTTTAAAATGAATAAAAATGTGAAGAATTAGATTTTTGAGTAAAAATATATTACATCCATATTTTAGAAAAAAAATAAAATGAGTCGTTGTCTGTCCGAAATAAAGAAAAAAACTAAACCCTTATGTTGCCACTGACATAAATCAAACAGAAATGACAGATTTTTTAAAAGCAACTTTATTTCCATAATTTTGTTTTTCAACTGTTAGACACAAAGTCATCTTAAACTCTTAATCTAAATTTGAAAAGTTATTTTTATGTCTTGCTTTTTGGGAAAGTTGTGAAAAAAAATGTTAAAGCGATTAAAACAAAACAAAGGGTGGGGGAAGTGCAAATGTTTTTTTTGTTTTTGTTTTTTGTTGCCATCAGATATTTTCCTTTCACTGCCTGATTCATCAGGTTTCACCACAAGACGCTGAAAGCAGAAGTGGAAACGTCAGTTCTGACAAAACGGCCTCGTCTGAACCCTACAAAGCAAAAAGAGTGAGAACAAAAACCATCTTCACAAAAGCTGCTCGGCTGACGACGCCGTCAGCTCACAGCGTTTCTCACTTGGCTCCAGCTCTGCTCCTGGCAGCAGCATCCATGTTGTTTTAGGGCTTTGAGAGGGTTTAAGGTGAGGCTGTGTTTTCAAAGCGGCGCGGCTCACCACCAGAGCTTTTGCCAGAGTTACGTTAATACAGATTCTCCTTGCAGAGAGCTTGAGACGTTAGCTGGTCCTGCTGTATGTGAATAGGAGGTCAGTGTTTTAACTTCAAACTCTGCTCAGTGACCTCATCGATTGCTGTTGGCCTGTTGTTAGCCATTTAACCCTTTGGCCTCTCCTCCACATGAAGTTGTGGACTGGAACCTGCTGACATTTTGTTCACACTTTGACCAGAAGATGAACTGGAACCAGGCTGCATTATACATTTGCATCAGTGCTTATATTTCTATAGAGAGGTAGAGAACGAAGACAAAGCCCGATCAATCCACCGGTATTTTGGGTTTTGCGAGATCTGGAAGGCCTCGATAGTGGTCAGTGTGCTGGGACCGTTTTCTTCTATTTCCACACTCGTCTTTCATTGACTACAGCACTGAGAAGCAATGCAGAGGATTATATTTACCTGAGAGGTTAATCTGGGGTCAACTGTACAGCAAAGTGGGTGTAGACCAGGCTGCCGTCTCTGGTTTCTTTGCTTTGTCCGACAAGGTTACCTACCTTTTTCCTCGATGGAAGCACGTTTCTTTGGTTCTCTTTTGTGGTTTCTTTGCTGTACGTTTCAGAAATCACAAGACCTCTGGAGTCCAGACTTAACCAAAATGAGAAAAAACCAGAGCAAAGTCTAACAGCTGAAGTTTCCAAAAGCCTCCAGGAGCATTCATGAAACTCCTGGTAGGGTTGGTACTCGCTACATATGATTGAGAAGATGAAGAGTTGGAGTATTTGTTGTTTTTGTCAGTTGGGAGGACTTAAAGGAATTTGGCTACCTGATCCTTAAAGTGTGCTGGGAGATCTGGTCTACTTACACCAGACAGACCGGTTGCTTTGTTGGACAAAACTGTACCTGATAAATGGTTTCCAAATGGTGTGACAACTTCTGCAGCTTGATTACCGTCAGGTTTTCTTCACCGCCGAATTGTTACAGGGATTTGACAAAAAGTCTGATAAAAACATCGTGGCCTACAAGCTTTTGATTGACGATGGTGATCAAAATAAAACATGTTAACGTGGGCATTTGAACACAAACTACAAAAGAAAAAAAAGACAATCATGTTGTCTTGGTCAATGCCACAAGTGTGAAAAGAAAAACAGCATAGCTCTAGCAAGTTGTTGAGACACACTTTATCTGCCCTAAAACCTGATGTTGAGCAATTCCAACAGCTTCAGGGCAAAAAAATGCATCGGTTCTGAAGTTGGTAGTCACGGACAAAGTGCTCTGCATATTACAGAGGCTACGGTCCTTGCTATCCTGCTTTGGATGAACAAGAAGGAACTTCAAAATGTCACAGATTAGAACTAGAACTAGACTGGTAAAAAACTAGCCCTTGTTTGACGTTTTGATTCATACAGAGGGTCTGGATCCTTGGCTACTGAGAAATGATTGCTTTCTGGAGGCGTGGACTCTGCTGAAGTTTTAAATTTTATCCAATCACCAATGTTTGCCCGCGATTTACATAATGCGCCATTTCTCAACGTTTTCCGGAAGTTGTCTGTGCTGTAAGCAACAATCCTCCAATGTGAAGAGAGAAGTACAGAGCAAAACAAAATGGCTGTTAATGTTAATTCAATATTCATAACTTCTCCTTATGTTCACTGACTGACCTAGAGAAAACTCTACCAGAGCAATCCAACTCAATGGGAGAAAACCCAGAGGGAGTACTGAAGGGAGATGAGAATTGAACAAAATAGTGTAGGAAAGGTAACAATCAGGCCAAATTTGAACCATAAACTAACTTTACGAAAAAACCCGACACATTTTCCTGCATAGTAGCAGTGAAGCTAGCTATTTCTCCCCAGTGCATATTTTGTATGTTAAAAAGCAAAGATTGAGCTCTTTAGCATTTTCAGTCATTGTACATGCTAATGTTTTAGCCACCTTAGAGTGTGAATAAGAGGACACCAGAATAGTCTTTAAAAATGTAATCAAAACGGTGATAAGCACATTATCGTTGACGTTCCTTGTTCAAAGACACAGCTCAAAGCATTCAAACTCATGCCAAACTGTTAGCATGCTAACCACAGATGGAATCAGATGATAGAAACTTCCCAGAAGTTCAAACATGGGGCAGTAAAACAGAAGTAAACAGCTGCTCTAAGGTCAACGGAGCCATCAAACAACTTCCTTCCTCCGTTGCTTCACCTGATGGGAAAATCAGACTAAACTGGTCTGGCAGCAGCGCAGCAGCTCTCTGCGGTTTCTAAACAGACCACTCCCTTCAGATGAAGGCTGCTTGTCCTGACGACTTCCTCGCTTCCCAGTCTCCTTCCTTGTAAAATCAGTCGCATCTTGGAGAGCAGGGATGGATTAGGAAGGTATTTGAGAGGAGTTATCTCATCTGAAAGGGATGCGGTAGACCCTCGTCCCAACTTGTCTTCCCCACTCTTCTAGATCTGGGAGAGCTTAATGGGGGCTTGTTGGCCCGCGGGCCTTGATGTTTCACACAGAGCCTGTGTGAAAACCGATTACCACTTTTCCTCTTCCAGTTCATTTTCTCTTCAGTGACAAATGTATGTTTACAAAGGAAGACATCTGAAATCATCCAGCCTCATTTATGACCTGATCTTCAGAAATTATACAAATCTAAAGTTATCCAACAATAACTGTAAATAAATAAGGGAGTAAATCATTGGCTATAAATGAAGAAGAAATCTGATTTTATTGGCTATAAAATGATTTGGAGGAAAATAAATATTCATTATGTCCAATTATTTGTGTCCTTTCAGATTGACAAGAAGACATTTTTTTCAATTTAAGCTATTAAAATCGCTACTAATGGCAAAATAATACCGACTTATTTGAACTCAAATTCAGTAAATCTGTCTATTTGATGTCTAGAATGGCCCTGACATTCTTTCCTATGATATCTCGTTAAATCTGAGTCGTGCCCATCAGAAATAAACCCATAAGTGGAGCCCTGTCCGCCCTCAGGGGGAGAGGGTGTTGGTCCAATCAGGGGGGGCATCATTAGATGCTAAGGCTTCTGCAGAAACTCTGCACAGCTGTTGCACTGAGGAGGCAAAAAAGAAAAAATAGGCAGATAACCTGAGTGCTGGAGGCTTGATTCGTTTCCAAAATGTTAACAAGGCCGTTTCGCAGCTCCAGCACCCTGCGCAGTATGTTAATACCACTAATAAGCCTATCTCTGCAAGTCATCACGGATGGCAAAGATCTGAGGCAGTGTTTTACAATAAAGCTGCTGGCCGCGTTTTAAATGAAGCATTTGTGATTTCACAAAGCCGACATAATTGCTCAAGGGGGTGACTGAGGAGACCGTGTGGTACCCTTACTTTGTTTTTATTATTATTATTATTATTATTATTATTATTATTATTATTATTATTATTATTATTATTCGTCTGTGTTACATTATTTAATTTGGTGTGATGAGATTTCACCGTTTGTGTGTCAAACATGTGACGGCGCGGGGCATTCAGTGGGGGGCGAGGGAGAGCGGCTCGCCTTTTTAGGCAATTTTGCAGCTTTTCTCGAAGCTGTCACGTCGAACAATCGGCAGATGATGCAGTCTTGGTTTGTAAATTATAAACGCGTCAAGAGATGCCGCGCGCGCGCTGACAGATGCCACTTATCGGCAGCTGCCTCTGCAGTGTGACTGTATCATCGGAGGGGAAACATAACAACATCCTGATGTTTACATAAGAGAAGTATTAGTATCAGTCACAAATGTAATTCCTTTCAGCTTTCCCTCGCTTGTTGGATTGACTACCCGAAAAACATACAATGATTTTTTTAAGCCAACAAAACAAGAAGAAAAAAGAAGCAGAAAAGCATCCTCGTTGATCTTCTGTCCATTTCCAGCATCACTTCTTATATGTTTTTTTTTTTTTTTTTTTGTGGAAATCCTCTTAGAATGCAAAGTAAATAGATTACGATACAGTGAGGGATTAGAGCTCGCGCGGCGCTGTCAGATTAGTCGGCGAGAGCAGCGCGTCGACAGCTCTGACACGGCTGTGGCTGCTGTTCAGGAAAGAGGCTCCGGCTCCGCAAGACGGATGCTTTAAAGGCGCTGCCTGGCTCCCGTTCATGAATAAAACTGCGGCCCGTAATCTCGGCCAAAACACACACGCACACACACACACACACACACACACAAACGAAGACACACACACACACACACATTTACACTCACAGACACACATGCAAGGGGACACTTGCAACATAAACTACCAACACAAAAAGTCTTTATTTTATTCAGGTTGGTGAGTGGCAGGTTTTGATGTATTTGTAATGGAAAAACTGTTCATGGTTTTATTAGATGCTCTATAAAAATGAATTTGATTAAATATTTTTTAATTGTGCACCTTCCGTTTTGCATAAATAACATTTCAGATGAGCATCCTTCTTTGCAAATAAAAACATACATCTATTGCGAGACATAAGGAAAATATAATAGTATATTGTCTCCTTTAGGGAATAAAATCCTTTTTTTTATTCAAACCATCCCTAAATGAACTACATGGAGCATCCCGGGGTCTTCGTCATCCTGGAAGAAGAACAGAAACAACATTTATTGTCGTCTGACATGGATCAGTTTACTTTCATAACCTCTTAGTAGTGTAGCATGAACATGCAAATACAGTTATTAATTTTGTTAGGCTAATAAATTAAGTGCATATAGTCCAAAAAATCTCAACTGTGGTTTTTTGTTCTTAGAAAACGAATAAAATGATTCAATGTTGGACATTTTTCTACAAAAACCTAAAATGCTGGCTGCATAAAATGAATGGCCTCATGAAGTGCCTAATATGAGCAACCAATGCAGAAAGATGCATTAGATTAAAATGAAATGAAAAAAGATTAAAATTGATTTGTTTTAGCTTTACATCATGTTCTATTATTCCCTCATCAAAAACACACTGAAGTGTTGTCTTTTTTCTTTTATGCATGTTTGAGAAATCCATTAAATCTTCCCATAGAAACCATTCAGCTGTGCAAAATGCCTCGGTGGACCCAGCACCCCCCCGAGACTCCTCCACTCAGCTCCTTCAGACTAGCCAGCAGCAATTAGCAAACACCTGATGAAACTGCACATCTGCTGAGCTCATTAAATGAACTAATTCTCAGTGAAACGCTGGTAAAAATGTCGTTATCATTTTTAATTAGAGAAGCGCTGTTGTCATGACGACCTGAAGACAGTGTTTCTGAACGATCAGGAGTTTATACAGAGACAGAGGTCTATTCCAAAACATTATATACTGCATTTAGAAACAACTGAAGAGAACATAGTCACTTGATTGAGTTATAAAATTGCACTATGTGCCTGGAAAAACATAATTCTGCCCCTTTAAAAATAGTGAACAATCTTGTTTTTCATGTTTTTTTGTGTTTTGCTTACTATCTCTTCTCTGTCTCAGATATAAACACGCACATGTGGAGTGCAAACCATCACAATAATGGCAGCGCTGGTGGAGGTTTAATTTGTCTAAGTCCATTAAGAGGTTTTTATGCCAGGGTCATTTTTGTTACATTTAAATTCTCTTTTTAAAGACAGAGTTTTGATTTTCATTTCACAGTCCTCATTTTTCTTTTAGAGTAGATAGCAGATCATAGTGAATGTTGTGTACAATATGTTCGTTTTGTAAGAAAATAACTTGTTTGGAGAAAAACAGATAAAAGAAAACATTTGTGTATGATTTACTTTAGCTGTATTTGTTATTTAACAGTTTAAGCTAATGATCATTCCTTATTTAGCACAATGTAGCGTTCTATGCAAACCATATAGCAGAAATGTCATGACAGATAAAATGATTTGAATGTTGACTGCGTGTCACTCAAATTCATATGACTTGAGACTTGACCTCAACTTGCAAACGACGACTTGTGAACATCTGTCAGTCTACTTACGTTCCCTCCTTCTCTGTTGCCTCCACTGCTTCCTGGATAAACAGAAGCAGAAACAACAGAATGTGGCTGCTGTAGTAACAGTGGCACTTCAACAGTAAACAGCTCAGATGTTTGCTCAGAGAGTCCGACATGTCGTCTTTCTGGCTTTTAACGAATGTAAATAAAAAAAAAATCCTTGTCATTTATGGTGATCTCCCTCTCTTTGAGCTCAGCGCTAATCAGGTTGTGATTGACATTAAAACCCCAGCATGCCTTAAACAGAAGACGCCGATGCTAATGTTTTCCTTCAATAGCCTACAGTCTGGATTATAGAGCGACAGAGCGATTTGGTGCTGAGACAATTGCAAATAAAATGGAATTATTAAAATGTAAAGAGCAGCGAGGAGATGATAAGTGATGTTTTTTTTTTAATGGACGTTCTTCTAAGAGACCGGTTAGTGAGCTCAGACGCTTGAAAGCACTGAGGCCAAGTTCAGAGAGCGGTACAAGCAGAAATGTCGCTTGAGAAGTGTTGGTGTGTGAGCAATGAGAGCTCTCAAAGTCCTCAACAAGCATCCGCATTTCTCTGTACATCACAACCAGCGGTCATAATTAAACATCGCTTAGGTTGAGACAAAAATATTTGCCACCTTTCAGACTTTCTTGCACTTACATGTTTCAGATCATCAAACAGATTGAAAATATAAGACGATGACAGACAGAGGAAATGTAGGGAGCAGCTTTTAAGTTTCATAGCATCATGTGGAGCACCGATGGCCTGATTTTCCCAGAGTTCATCATTTAACAATAAGACAAAAAAACAAAAAAATGAAATCTGGTGGAGAAATTGAGGGCAAAATTCACAGCTGACCAAAAGATCCAAAAGATTGTCTCACATTTACCAAAAAAAATAACATCTTGATTTGCTGCACTTTGGGGAAAATATTCTGTAGACTAACAGAATGAAATCGGGACTTTTTGAAAACAAAATGAAGGATTTGGACGGTCGTAGTCCAAATCTAGACTTTAATCTGATTGAGATGTTCTGGCACACCATAAACAGGCCAAAGGAATGGAAAAACATCACTACTAGTTTTCACAGATATCGTTTGAGGCAAATCTTTGTTTGACATAAGCATTTGTTTGATGATCTGTAACAATTATGTGTGGCAAAAAAGATTAAACTGAAGAAATATGTAAGGGGTGAATACGTTTTCAAAGCATTGCATGCTGCTGTGTTTGTTTGAGCTGCAGTTTTGTTATGTTCTGGTTCCGACCCGCAGACGACCCACCTGTCTGTCTCAGCATTCTGAGCAGATCTGGACTGACCGCTACATGGACGGACTCTGGTCTCCTTGGTCTGGTCAGTTCATCGGCTCTAAAGAACAACAACACAGCACGATTAGTTGTGTACACATCTGTTAAAGTCAGAACAATTTACTAATTCAGTACCTGGACCAAGCCAAGGAAAATGCTGGTCAAACCATCTAAAATGTCACAGTGGTCAGGAAAAGAACATCCATCTCAACAGGAATGTGTTTCAGACTATTATGTCACTTTACTAAGCTTTTTGGTTATATCAATTCTGGGTACATTGTTGGAGGAAAGTTTGGTGGATGGAGCCAGAACTACAGCGCCCAGGACGAGGTGTGACAGTGAAGCCTTTAAACTGGTCAACAGTCCAAACATTTAGAAAGAAAATTGATATTTCACTGATAATGTTCTTACAAAAGACACGGTTTGGGTGTAAATCAATAAAAAATGTTATAAAGACACAAAAGAACCAGCAACAACAAAGACAAAAACTGTAGGGAGACAGAGATACAAATGGACAGCTGTTAACTGATTTGTGTTTGAGAAAGTTTATGAGAATGCTTCACACGAAGTGTTGCCAATAGAAATCAGTGGAGGAATCTACAGAGAAATAAATAAGACAAAAAAATAGAGAAAAATAGAAAGAAATAAAACAGACAAAAAGAAAATCCAAAAGAAAGACAGAAAAATGAAGAAAAATAGACAGGAATAAAGAAATAAGAAAATGACAAAGACAGAAAGACAAAAAACAGAAAGAAAGAAAGAAAAGAAACCAGACAGAAAGACGGACTTTGATGCTGGTTGGTTGGTTGATCAGTTGCTTTGTCTGTTGTTCGTTGTTTGATTGATCAGTTGCTTGGTCGGTCGGTCGATTAGTTGGTTGGTTGGTTGGTTGGATGGATGTGGTTCCACTCTGTAGTCACTCAGACTGTGATCTGTAGTTCTGATCGACTATGTGTTCTTCTGTGTTTCCAGTTACAGACCCAGGAACCAGTTCAGCCTCAGTACCTGAACTGGTCCTGAACATCTTTACCTAGTTTACTCTGCTAGCCTCCTCATCTTTAGTGCTCTCTGATTTAGATGATGCCTTTACCATCAGCTCAGATTTCCTGATGTTAATTTCAGGAGCCGGAAGTTGTTTATCAAACTTCACATCTTTGTGCCCACAGCAACCCCCTCTGTAACGATGGATTTTCACTCTCCAGGTTGATCAGAGAGTGAAACCATGTCGTAGCTCCTTGTTGGTTCTGAGCCTCACAATAAGTTTGGCCTTCACTGAGGGAAACTGCCAGGCGCTCCCAGTCTCTGCACTCCTCTGTCAGAGGAGTGTGTGATGAACAACAGAGGCCAGCAGCCATCAAAGGAACATTGGGAAGCTTCCCAGACTTCCGTCTCGTTGTCTCTCGCTACTGTGAGCGTGGAGTCAGATTTGGAGAATGGGGGAATCTGCGAGGAGCCCCCGAATCACCATTGTGCTCACCTCCCCTCTCCTCCGCTGCTCTTTTCTGGCTGAGACAAACGAGAGAACGCGCCGGCGTTATAATGCCTCCCCTACTCCATCTCGGCTAAGCTGCCACTGGCTTCACATGAGAAACAATGAAACTTCATTGGAGACCAGATTACAGAAGGGGAGGTGGGGGGGCTTCGGAGTAATTTTTCCTCTAAAAGAGGAGGGGGTGATTGAAATAAAAAAAAAATAGCAGGAGCTTTGTTTGCTCCTCTCTGAGGCTATTGTCTTTTGGGAGGTTTTGGGAATCTGCTTCCTTAGCCTAACGGCAGAGTAGAGGAAGATGGGGTACGATGGAGATTCTGGCACCAAGTCACCTTTTTTTCCACGTTTTATCCTCCTCTTGTTTCTTTTAGTGTTTAAAAAAAGAGCTTAGGCCACAGCATCTCTCTTTACCTCTCTCTGGACCCAGATTGCTTAAATTGGAGGGGATTTGGGATGGATGGAGGAGGCTTAGTGGTAGGTGGGGGTTCAGAGAGTCATCACTGTTACAGTCAAACAGCCATGAAAGCCTACGAGGATGAAGAGCGCCTTTTTATCTAAAACACCCAAATCCCATATAAATACTCTGATATGCTAGATGCAGTATCCATCACTTCCCTCCCCCACCGTCCCATAATAATGGAGTCATGGATGCTTCTATCAGTGTCTTTACTCTTTCAACACGTGGTTCTTTTTTCCATTTGTTTTAAACTCGGAGACGGAGAATTTGGGTAGGAACTCCAGACGTTGAACTGGACACAGTGGCTTTTAAAATCTGGGATCACTGGAAGCGTTAAGAAGTGGAAGCAATGTGACTTTGACATTTTGATGTTTCACAGGGGAGAAGAAGCCATTCCTCGGCCATCCGGCTACTGGTGCTCTCTCTAAGAGGCAACAAGAATGAACAAAAAGAACAAATGTGTCTGGAGACTTTATTTGTAGAGAGCAGAGCTAAATGTTTAAAGATCTGTAGTTTTTTTTTTAAATGAAATGACAAACTGCTATTCTGCTAAACAGCCTTAGAGTGCATTCACAGCAGCCCTGAAAGCTTTAATCAAACTGTAGTTCATTTGTCTAGAAAGTCTGGTTTGTTTGAGGAGGTGTGATTGTGTAATCAGGTTTACACTCCATTCTTCTTGTTTCTAACAAAACAAGAAGAATATTGTTTCTAAATATTTCCAGTGTGTAAAGTGGTAGTAAGTGGAGTTGGCAATGCAATCCCAAACTGAAGAGGATAGACGTTTAATTTCCATGCAGGACACATTTAGACAATAAAACTCAGATGTTCACACTCACCGTGTTGGAGGGTTGTCTGAGGAGAAGGGACCTGTCCCCTTCGGGTCCCTATCTGGTTCTCTGTGACTCAAGCTGGAACCACAAGCAGCACTGGTGCCTCTCTGAAGAACACCTGACAATGAACATGACAACAGAAAACAGCTTAACTCATTGACTGTCACTCTCGAAGTGCTTACTGTGAGTCAATGAAGACACTGGTGCCATCATGGAACTGAACCTTGTCCAGTTTTCTCACGTTACAACCACAAACCTCAATGTGGAAGACATTGAAGACAACTATTAGTTTTGCACCTCAGAAATTTGGTCTTTACATTTGAGTGGGAAGAGGAAAAGAGTTGGTGGAAGGAACTTAGAAGATGTCTTGTTTGTATGTGCAGCAAACGATGTAGGGAACACAGCAAGGATGTGGAAGAAATGTTTTAAAGCCCTCACTTCAATCCCACTTCCCAATCACGCATTACCTTACTTTGGGCTTTCACATAAAATCCCATGAGACACATTGCGGCTGTAACATGTGAACAAGTTCAAGAGCTACAAACGCTTTAGTGAGGCATGGTACGTGACAGTGAGCTGCCACTTGGGGAAATTTCTGAATTGAGACAAGAAGTCAAATAGTCATGGAGGATGTGCAAACAAAGCAGCTGGGAAAGGGAGCAGAAACAACCACGTCTTTCCCTCAACGCGCAGCGGAGCTAACAGGCTTTCACTGCAACAACAAAGAGCAGATAGAAAGGCAGAGAGGAGGTGGAGAAGTGGATCTTCAGATAAAGCTCTCGTCTCTGCCCGCTGAAAAGGCCCTGCAGTCACATCAGCCTTTGTGAGGGGGAGACACAACCGTTACAAAACCAAGTTGGCTTTTTCTCTTGGCACTCGAAAGGAATAATAATAAAAAAAAAGAAAGAGGGAGAGAGAGACAGAGATGGAGGAGAAGAGAAAAAGGCCTTCTGCCTCTCACAGCGCCGTATCAATCCAGATCAGCACACGTATCAGCCAGACAGCTTTAAGCGATTTCCAATGCCGGTATGAAAAGGAGCATTTCTAAGCTGCGATCCGTGTTCTCTATTGTGCGCTTGTGTGCGTACAAGCGGCGGCGGGAATCTCAGAGGATCGAGATTCACAATGAGCCCGCATGAATGCGAGAGGAAACGCACAGAAGATGTGGCGTCTATCGCTGGCATCCACTTTAAAACAACCGCTCAATTTGGTACCGAGTCAATTTTTTGAAAAATTATCCAAACAAGAATGTTTTTATTTTTATTTTTCTGGTGTTAGATCTTTTAAATGCAAATCATCTCAATTGCATTTTTTTTTCAAACTTCAGTGAGACATGATCAGCAGTTTGTATTGTTGCTCTACGAGGTAAGTGCTCCCAACTAGACCAGCAGCTACACCTGACACCTGCAGGAAAACCGCCTCTGGCTACAACTAACATGCAAACTATCCCCATTTGTTCGTTTGTTTCGGCCTATCAAACAACTTCTACATGCTTTAAAAAAACAAACATGTTGATCAGAGCTCAAGTGCCCCCCTCCCCCCCCCTTTTTTTTTGAAGGTTTCGTCTGATTTAAGCCGCAGCCATGCTTTTTATGAAGACATATGTAAGTAGGAAGCATCTTATGAAGAATTAAAACTGGAGCCAATATGCACACCTCCAAACTGCATTGTGAAGACATCGTTTGTAGGCGGCTTGAAGCACACGAGAAAGGACGAAATATGCATAAAATTTAAAAGTCAAAGTGTGGCTCTGCAGCTACATGCTTATGGAGATCATACTTTGAAAACAAGTTAAGATGTTTAAGTAGAAACGAAAAAAAAAAAACGGCACAAAGTCTGACAAATTAAGGTAGGAAATTAAACGTGAATGTTCTTGTTTTGCTTGAAAGAAACTTTGTTCATCTGTTGCACCTTCGCGTTCCTCAATTAGTGTCTACATTCCAGTATATGACTCGCATAATAAAGCTGTGTCAAAACATCCTCATGCTTATTTCAGTCAACACGTATGGTTTTCAGACAAAGTATTGACATTTTTCACCTTAAAAAAACTTAAAAGTTTCACGTTTTTCCTGTACCTGCTGAAGTAAAGCCTCCCACAGAATAATGGAGCTGCCACCTCCGTGTTTCATCCCAGAGTATGGCACTGTTGTAATAATTTCAGCAGACTCCACAGTTGAAATAAGGTCAGAAAGACTAATCCAGAATCAATATTACAGTATTGATTACCTCACAATTCTCCGTTGTCATCAGGCCTTTCGACTGACGATTCTAACCAATGAAGTGCAAAAGTAACATTTAGGAATGTAGATTAAATGTTATTTTTGTGTCCATAACTGCAATAAATAATTGTGTATATATGTCTTCATCACAGGAGATAAACTAATAACTTTAATAATTACTTTAACTTTAGGTGGAAGTTCAGACGCAGGAGTTAAATGTTTAGCATGAGTCAAGATTTTGGATAGTAGCTGTTAAGGAATTACTTTGTTGGTGTTAAAATCCTTTTTCTACCTGTAAAGCTCAATTACCTTTGATAATTGTCATTGATGCAGCATGGTGATGCACATGGTATCTTGGTGACAGGCTAGTTTAACAAACTCCTAGTCTGGGCAATTCAGTTTGATTCTCATTTCGTTTCACTGCTCAGTCCGAGCTTTCTCTCATTCACCTGGATTCCTTCGATAGAATTTCAGCCGGGCCAATCAGTGAACAGAGGAAGTTGTGAACAATGACATTGTTTTTGAATTATATTTCCCCCTGTAGTTTTATCAACGACAACCAACCAACTGATTAATGAAGTTGCCATCTTGTTCAGATATAGCACTTCTCACTTCGCAGTGAAGGATAGTTGTTTACAGCATAGGCAATTTCCAAAAAGCTTCATAGCGATCGTTTCTCAATAGCTGAGAGCCCAAACCCTGTGTACAAAGCAAAGCACAGAACAAGGGGCTGGTTTTTACCAGGCTAACTACCAATTCAATTTCAAACTTGGTTTGAGTTTTCTATGAGGTGAAAACCAGAGTAGATGTATGTTAGAATGACTCATAAGAGATTTAGTACAAAAAACCCCTCTAAAAATGGAATTGTTTTCTTTCAGAGACCCGAAGAGACACAGATTGAGATTTGCTTATTTTCATCAACTTAAAAAGGTAATTCTGCTTTTGGCCTGCCCTCCAGCCCTCCACAGATTATGCTACAAATGCTAAATGTGTGTGCATGTACGAGTGTGTAAAGTGAGACACCTGTTCACTGGAGCCCTCTGCTTGAAGAAGGACACTTATTATTGATGGCCGGCCTTGTAAGCACCGTTAATATGCACGCTTACACACACATAGACACACTACACACACTGCTGACGTGTGTGTAGGTTGAGTGCTGTTCAGTGCATCGACATCCTCCTCGTGATGTAGCACTCTGAGGTTATTTCTGTGTCACTTTCTGTCAAGTGTAAAAATATCTACATCAAATCAGATGATTTCTGGCAAATCTGGTTGTGTATAATAGTGTAATAACTGCCATCAATAAAAGCAGGTTTTTTTCTTGCCAGTTTGTCAAACCTCTTGATTGCTATTTATAGTTTAACAAGGTTTTACTTTGCCCACTTTCAGGAGTCCATATTACTTTTATCATCTATTTAAGCTATATCTTTAACATAAATAGACGACATGTTGTGTCATGTTAGATTTGTATTTTATATGGGGTTGCCATGTAATTGTTGTTGTACACATACCTACTTTAAATAGTATAATCACTAAAATTGGTTGATTTTTTCTTCAGCAGTTCTGATGGGTAATCAGAAAGTGAAATACTAAAACATGTCAGATTCATTAAATGCATCAAAACTAAGAACTCCCAATAGACAGCTCAGTCCTAAAAGAGAAATGGAAATCTAGTTGCATCTCACACACCACAGTAAATAAAACAATACAGTCTTATTTTTTAACAATAAAACATGACACTCTAGAAATCTGGCTGCAGCAAACAAAAAGAGAAAAAATAAACTTTTGAATTACAATTTTTTATATAATTTACATTAAAATTATCATCATTTGTTCAATAAAATCCCCAGAAGCGACGTTTGTTTCCAGCAATATGCTTCATATAATGTGTTGGATCCTACAGTTTGTGTATAAAAATGCATCCCAAGTTTGAAGCAAATTGAAAATTGCTTCATTTTTTACAGAAGACAAAAAGCATAGATGTACATAACTTGCAAATATAAAGTGTGAAAAGGGAATGAGCAGATAATTTTAATAGCGACTTGTGAAAAAGATTAGTTTATCATTCCATGAGGAGTAAAATTATGTTTTTTTAAAACTGAACAAATGATTATTTCCAAGATTGACCGTGAATTCAAGAATATTTACATATATTATGTAAATGTTTATTTAAACATTTACATAATATATATATATATATATATATATATATATATATATATATATATATATATATATATATATATATATATATATATATATAGATAGATAGATAGATAGATATAGACACATCAGATCTTCCATTTCCTAGCCTCTCACCTGTGTCCCTTCCTCACTTCTACACGGTGCTGCTGTCCAAGGATAGGACACGCTGCAGGTGATTGAGGTAAATCATCGAGGACATAATTAAGGGAGCTTATGAAGGAGGGGGGCGTGTGCATGTTAAGCATCACATTAGGAATAATTAAAAAAAAAGGGAAAATAGATGCAAACAGGCCTCAGAGTTACACAAATGCTCATTTTCATTCCCAGCCACGCAGACGAGACGGCCAGCCTCGGGTGTTTGACCTTATACAGTGGAGTTAAATACCTCATCAGTGAACACACAAACATGCCCGCGCAGCCCTTCTGCTGCGCTTTTAAGCATCAATGAAGGACTCATCCGACATGTTCATCTAGTTCCCCTCACAAATGTGAATGTTTTTCTGCCTAGCCGACGGCCCTTGTAGCCTCTGTGTGGACTGAGCGTGTGTGTGTGTGTATGTGTGTGTATGTATGTGTGTGTGGTTGTGAGAATGGGTTTGTAATCAGGAACTCAGCTTGATCCCCTCTGGTATGTGCTTTTGGGAGTGTTTGTCAAAGGCCAGCAGCATAGACTGAAAAAAAAGGAAACCTGGGCATTGGTTGAGTTTTTCTCCCATGCTGGGCTACCCAGAAAACCTTTCATTTTACGTCTGAATATAGAGTCTTTATCTAGATTTTAAACTATGATAGTTTTTATTAAAAGTTACCCTGACCTACGCAGTTATAACCTCAGTTCAGCTTTTCTTTTGGGGTTTCTCCCATTGAAGTGGATTTCTACGGTATAATTTTGACCGGTCCAATCAGCAAACAGATGGACAAGTTGTGAACATGACTAATTGTAGACTGGGTGTAGTTCTAGAAAAGGCAGCAGAGGAAGTGAACAAAGCTGTTGGAAATACTTCCAACTATTGAACTAACACTAATAGCCATCTTGTTCAGATATTGCACTTCTCTCTTTGCAGTGGGGGATTGTTATTTATGCTTCATAGCATCAAACTGCCACATTACAAAAGTTATGGCTAAACATTAGTAACTGGGTAAAATTTAAAACCTTAACAGACTCTAGGAAGTGATCATTTCTTGATAGCCAAGAGGCCAGAGCCTCTGTACGAAGCAAAGTGTAAAAGGGCTGGATTTTATTAGGCTAGCTAAAGGTGTGAGAAAACGAAAAGGGAAGGCAAGTCAACCTGTTGTCCATGTTTCGTTCCACATCTCTCAGTCAAACCTGATCTGATTTGATTCCTTTCTATGCTTTTAAAGGAGGGTTTGAGGCTGAGAAAATATCTCAGGTGCGTCACCAGAGCTGAGCTGCTGAGGTTATCGACATGTAAGGAAGAATAATGGGCTGCATTTTCTTTATTTGGGCTTGGACAAGTGATTATTTTTCTTACCGTCGCCTGCGATGGCCCGGGCTTCGATTTCATTAGCTTTCCTCTTGGCCACGTCCGCGAGCACCACCTCGCCCTTATCACCGGCGACATAATGGAGGTCCTTTGAAGGTAATGCGGGAAAGAAAGAAACGTGAACGTTAATCTAAAATGAATCTGGGCTCAGATGACAATAGTTTTTTTTAATAGAGGGGTGGTCGCGGTATTTTGGCAGGAGGAGGAAGAAACAGATGAAATGAGGAGCAGAAAAAAACGGAGCCGTTTGAAGTCCGACATCAGAAACGGCACCGGTTCGAATGAAATGCCGCTTCCTCAAAAAAAAAAGAAAGAAAGAAAAAAACTTTGAAATCAGCCTTCTTGCTGCCTGCGCCCCAAACTGCACACACACACACACACACACGCACACACACACACACACACACACTTGTCTCTGGTTTTTAAACAGGGCTGGATGTTATCTGGCACATTTCAAAAGTGGGAGAGGGACTGTTCACCTTCTCATATTCTCCTTTTACACGGAAACACATCCAGCCGAGCATATTATTATATCAGCCAGTCACAATATTGGAAACAGCATGTATCCTCTGTATCTCTGCTTGAGCCTCAAATGCTCATAAAAAGAGATAATATGGCAATACATTCATTATTAACCCCTGAGCATCTGACTTCTGCTGCTCGGTTAAGACGTAAGCCATCTTCTGCTCAAATATGTCCTAAATAATAATAATAATACAAGATGATTTCATTGATATACTGCTGAGGGACATTATTTTTGCTATAAAAATTGTTGATATGCTCTGAATGTTGTGGCTCTGAGCTTCAATTTGCAGATTTAAGTAATCCAATAATCAGTTTTGGGCACATTTCTGCATTAATTATCTGGTCTTACAAGGTAAACAGGAAAACATTTTGAATGTAAACAGCCATCAGTAGAGAATATACAGAGTAATGCTTTGTCATTCTATTTAATTAAATTTTAATTATTTGGCAACAATTATAATCAATGTCCCCTACATTTAGTACTACTCAATGTAGGCTGAAAAGCCATGAATTCAGTAAACAGTATCACAGAACCTCCACCGTATGTTAACACTGGACATGAGGTTCAGTTTCAAAATAATTTCTTTCTTTGGCTGACGCTAAACCAACCTGAAAAGTTTGGTCATAGTGGCATTGGGTTGATGCAAGAAGTTCCAGTTAAAGCTGCAGTAGCATTCAGCAAACTCTCCATATTTAAGCTTGTGGTGTCAGAATAGAAAAGCTGTATTTTTGTAGATACTGTCTACAAGCCGAGTTCACATAGCAGCCGTATATGACCCGCATCTGAATTTTTTGCCCATGTGTGATCCACAGCTGAAGATTTCCTGGCAGTGTGAACAGTCCTACTCCGAACTTTTTGTCCCTCTTCCCCTCACAAAATATGATTTGTACCACCTCCATATGTGGCACTAATTTGCATAAGTACCAGATAGTTTTAAAAACATCTGCAGACTGAACAGTCATGCCATTTCATCCAACTTTTACAATTTGATCAATAATTGATTAGCAAAAAGTTGTTTTATAGGAGATCTTTTGTTTTTTACAGAACTTGAACCAGGTGAAGGTAAAACTATGCCACTTTAGGAGTTTTGGGTTTGAACATATTTACAATTTTTTTTATCTTAAATGTAAAGTAGTACAATAAACAATTAATTGATTACTAAATGAGTTCTTTCTATCCATAATTTGTCAATAATCGATTCATCGCGATTAATCAGATTATTTGTTTCAGCCCACTTTTAGCCCCTTATATTATTGATAAAAAAAAAAAACGTATGTTAGGAGTACCATAAGAATGTTATGTCTGCATCTACAGTGTAAAAAATGCTCATCTGGAAACCCAACAAGTGGCTCCTGAGGCCCGCAGGGTTTCCCCAGGCAGAACGCAGGGACTGAGGGCCCATCAAAGTGTACAGCGCGTTAAGCAAAGCCTTCCGCTTCAGCAACATCACAGGACATCAGCGCTGTGACTCAGGGCTCGTCATGGATAACCCTCAGCTGGCTAAAGCCAGCCCCCAGCTGAGCCAGCACCCAGACTTAATACCCTCATATTGTAACCCGGCTTTTGTAGCCCACCCCCTCACCCACACCATTTCCAATGACAAAAAAAAAAAAAAAAAAAAAGACGAGGGGGTGCCGGTTCCCAAAAGAGAGAGGGAGAGCAAAGGAGAATGAGAGAGGGTGAGGTGCTGAAATTGAGGAGTGTGAATAGGAACAGATTGGGTAATTATAGTGTGGTGCCTGCCCTCTGTGGAGGAGAGTTAGTCGGAAATGTGAAAATGGACGACAACAAAATGGCCTCAAAGGGGCCTAAATCGGCTCCCAGGACTAAGGTGACAGATTCGGCCTTTACAAACGAGGACACGGCCCCACAATTAGATATGACCGAGGTGCTTAATTGATAACAAACAGAGCAGCGGATGACAGAACCAAGGAGGCGGGACGTGGAAAAAGAGAGAGGAAGGCAGGAAAAATAAAAGATAAATAGTAAAAAAAATACGAGAGGATGAGACGGTGTGACAGACAGATCAGAACAATATGAACATTTGATGCTGAGGCGCTTTATTCCAGCTTAGCCCTCATAATACTGTCTGAATCTGTAGAAAGAGACCCTGCGAAAGAATCAGTGAGTGAACAAACGCAAAATGAGAAAGAGAGAGAGAGTAGTATCAGCCAGACTAAGAGGGGATAACAATAATACTGCATATAAAACCATCAGATATTACACCTCTTATTCCCCGACGCTCAAACGCGACACTAATCTTATTTATATAAGAGCTTTAGGGGTTGCAGCGAGCCAGCTAACTGCGCTGATAAAGAGGGGCGTTTTACTGGGCTGTTTTTTTTTTTTTTTAAAGGGAGCAGAGGGGAGGGGAGAACACCGGCGGACGCTAAGAACCCGATACTGACTGATATTTGGGTTTCCTGCAAATAAATCAGGGATTAGGTGAAGAGCAACTTTTTTTTTTTTCCAGCACATTAAGAGACTGACTCGTGTTTGTATGAAGTCTGACCTGACCGGGGCGGGTTTCTGTCGCACTAGATAGACGGGGAAGGATGGGAACATGCGTCTGTTGTGGGGGAAATAAATGCAGTGAATGAAGTGAATGAATGAAACCAGACCACATTCATTTGTTAGAGTGGACTAGTCAAAGTCCAGACCTAAATTCAATGAGAATTTGTGATAAGATTTGAAAATCGATGTTCACGTCCGATCTGACTGAGCTTGAGCCGTTTTGCAGCTGTATTCTAACGTCAGTGTCAACGAAAGGTTGATCAACAAAGTATTCACAGAGGAGAGTTGAAAACAAATCAAAGTTTCCCTTTACAGACATAAAATTCCTAAAAACTGAGATTTGCAGTTGTGAAGTGAAAATGCATGAGAAAATGTAAACAAAAAAGTAGGCAGAATTTTGCAAGGCACTGAAAGCCGGACACTGAATATAAAATTTCTTCCAATCACCACATGAAGTATGATCGTCTTAAGACAAATCATCATGTTTTGTTTCAAATTTAACATTTTGATTACCTGTATTTGTTTAAGTTACAATTGTAAAATACGTTTTCTGATACTATATTTGGTATTTTCCAAGTAAAGAAGAAATTCTCAGAAAGACTCCAGGAGATAATCAGTCATTTGAAAAGTTTACTCCTTTGATAAGTTTGTAAAAGTGTCATACATCTGTGAGCAACAGATCATTTATAAAAGTGTGAAATCTGAAATTTCAGGGATTAGTGAATGAGTAGTCTGGGCAAAGCCTTCTGAGGACCTGGCAGCCGATCCTGTTGATTTACTTCAGAGGTACACTCATTGCATGAACCAAAACAATATATATATATATATATATATATATATATATATATATATATATATATATATATATATATATATATATATATTTATAATTATCTGTCCTACTTTATCTTTGGCAACACCAAAAATACTTTATTAACAATCAGTCTCACAGACTCAAATTAAAGCAGTATAGCATTTTTATTTTAGGTTTTGTTAAAGCGATGAGGGGTGCAATTTCCCGTCAGCATTTGCCAACTATACTGACAGCCACACGCAGGCGGAAATATGCTAACATCTTGAGAAATCAACATAATTAGTTTCACACTTGTCTCACGACACAAATAACACCCCAAAGTCTTGTGTTAGAGAGGCGTCGAGAGTTTCAAAAGGGCTAATTAATCACGCGAGAGACAACTGTGAGTTTATTGCCAAAGACGCAGCAGCGACATCTCCGCCCCTTCGCCTTCCCTCAGTGTTGCCAGCGACGATAGATAGGAGGGGAAGACAACAGCTTCGCTTCAGGATGTCTGCAGTGATACTGTACGAGGCCTCATTCGGAAACAGACGAGCTGGCGCTCAATTCAGCTATCAAAAAAAATTTGATTTAATTAGCAAGCTCTATCAAGACCTATTGATAGAGGCGCAGAAAAAAAAAGGGAGGGAGGTGTCGTGGGCTCGACTTGGCTGACGAATGACCTAATTGGTTACATTATCAACTCATTATCAAAGGCTAATTAGGGAGTTATAGAAGAGCACCAATAATGAAAGAAAGAGAGAAAAAAACGAGCCAACCAATCAGTAACCTCCCCCAACAGTTCCTCCTCCCCCCCAATTTAACCCAACACTAAGTGTTTCATTTTAACAAAAGCTTTCTATTTTTCTTTTTACGGAGGGGTAAGGGGCTTTGAAGGACCTCTATTGTTAGCTGGGAAACAATGGAGGGTCGTGTCATGGTGGGGAGGAGGGTGTCATGCTGAGCATTTCTGGAGGAGGTGATGGCTTCCATGTTATCTGCGAGTCCATTCTATAAAATCGATGGCGCGTTATTGAGTTCTGCGGGCAAGTTAGTAAGTTACAAAGAGTTTGGTGAGTGCGGGGGGGTTTGCCCTCATTAACCCGCTCTGCCTTGGCCCAATCAGCCAAGCAGCAGGTTAAAGCAACAACACAACCTAATTAGACCGAAGGACAGGGCGAGGGGTGAAATGTCAATGTGCCCCCTTGTCCTTTTTCTTTCTCGACTCTCTTTCACTCTTTGCAGACAATGAGCTGCTGCTCTCTTGGTCGCTGAGGCTAAAAAAAAAAGTGCTTGAAACAGTTTGCTGTGAATGAGCATTAGCTTTGTTACAGATCTGGGATGACGATCATCGGCCAGTATCTGTTGAAATCAGTGAACCAGATATGAGCAGATTCCCATTGTGGCCATTCACAAAGGGGTTCACGCAGGCTTCCTAAATCTGCTCAAGACGTTTAAAAACAAGGCGAAAGAGTCAAAAACAGAAGGCATATATTATTTTTACTCAATTTCTGAAATATTTAAAATGTGTGCAGGATGACGACTTCTGAAAAGCACTCATAAGTTCATGGTTTGACAAAAAAAAAAAAAGCATTGCTCTGTTGACTGTTAATATGGGGGAATGTGATATTTTGCTATATCAAACTATTTTTTCTTGCTAGCCTGAAGTGTAAGAAGTGTTAACTTGCAACTTTTAGCATAGAACTTTTTTAACTATGACTCCACATATGAAGTTTAGAACAGTATGCTTGACACAGTGGGTTGTATGAACGTATGAAAGAAGGTAGTTCCTGAGTTTGCATGTTACATTGACTACGTAATATGGCTAACATGACTATGCTATATTGGGGTTGCGGCTAAAACTTGGTTACAGAAACATTGGAGAAGTTCCCACTACTTTTGAAAGGACATCATCAGTTAGAGGCCAGAGACATGAAGAAGGAAGTTTGGTCATTTTCAATTTTATCTCAAGAGTTTATCACCACATTTTCACTTTGTTAGCTATGTATCCCTCTGCTGCTTCAATGTGATGGTGAGGAAAAGAGTCTTCTACAAAATTGTTACTGCTTGTTGTGCTTTGGACAACCTAAGTCCTAGAGGTGTTACAACACTCCATTAAATATTATTGAACATACTTATTTTTACACACTTTTTTCAAGTTTTCACACACATAAACAAACAGAGCTGTTCAACCAGGAACAAATGAGCTCTACAAGAATACTACATTAGAATGTTTTGTGTGCATTTGTGGACAGAAACTAACATTTCAAAATCAAGCAAGTCATACAAATTAATCTAACACGTTCAAAAGCTTAAGTTTGTTATTTAAATGGACAGTAGACCCTCACACAATACATTTAGTGTTAAATGGTGGGAGCAATTTAATATCTTCCCAAATTTTTGATTCCAAACTAATCTGGTCATCAACTACAGAGTGAGAAATTACAAAGTATAAAAAGAATAAACTAATAATTTTTTAAAACTCCCAAACTAAAAATAGAGTGGACATGAATCAGCAGGTCAGTTTTGTAAATTCTTACTAACATAGCTGTATTTGAATTCTTAAAAATAAATCAAATAGCCTACAAACTAATGAAAAAAATGTCTTTATTATTATTATTATTGTAAATGTGGGACCAAGCAGGGAAGCAAAACTATCCAGCATGTTACATTGTTGCAACAACGTAACATTTTTAGAATGTTACATTGTTACAATGTTGAAGAAAAACGCAGCTTTTGTCACACTTCACAGTGGGATGTTTCTATGTTTATGCCTGATCTTTGGGGATTAGTTGGCAGTAATTCATTAGGTCCTTACATTTTGTTTACAATTTATTCTTTTAAATATGTTTTGTTAAAAAAGTACACGCAGCTTAAAGTAGCCGGATGAGTCCACCTCCATCTGTTTGATCCATTCCGTCTCACACAGTAAGAGGAACAGGCAGAAATTAGTGTACTCATCTCTTTGCACCTTTGATTAATAAGAGGGAAGAAGCTTCACTCCAACCTGTTTGATTGGGAAAAAAATCTTAAATTTATTGTTGACCTTCTATCTAACCAGCCCCTCCTCTTCCTCTCTGTCCCCTCTTTCCTCCACTCTTTCAAGGTTCATTGGCTTGACTCCACCTTTTCAATTCGGCTTCCCCGCAGCCCTGCCTATTGGTGGGGAGGGAATTGGAAGCGGCGCTATCAGTGTGATTGAAGGACAGAGAGGAGCATGAGTGAGTGTTTTTGTGTTTGTGCTGCTGAAGCATGGAGCAAAAAAAAAAAAAAAGGGGGGGGCTCCCCAACGTTAAAAGACGAGAAAAAAGAGAGGAAAAGACACCTACAGAAACACGTGGAAGAAAGAACAAGTTAGAGGTAGATGAGAGGAGAGGCAAAAGGCCGAGCGGAGCCCATGGAGGTTGTGAAAAGACAGGGGCCCACACTGAGATCACACCTGCTCTCTGACATGCAACACACACATACACACACTTTTGTGGCTTACAAGTCATGTGCAAATGCAAGTAAGAAGGGTTTAACAGTGAATGAACAACTAAAATAGGGTGCATGGCACTAAGGGGCCTGCAGGAAGCTTTTCTAAAAGGCGCTGGTGACTGAGCCGATATCTAATCCTCTGGAGGCCAAATATTAATCAGTTAGGCCTAATCTGTTTAATGTCAGTAACACAATATGGTAATCAATTTAAAAGGTCATTTTAACTCTAAGGTTTTATGTTTTGGAACATAAATGTTCACACTTTCTAAACCTCTAGTTCTTCTATAAATGGTGCAACAAGATGGGATTTTTTTTCAGAACTTGCTGTGGGTCGCTTTTTGCCAGTTAAAGTAAAAATGCAATATTATTTTTATGAGACACCAATTTTAGGTCTTAAAAATGTAATGTTATTTTATTATATAGATAATAAAAGAAGAATGATCGATTGCCGGTGATGCTAGAACAACGGCATGGACATTTCCATTAGTGCTTCCAGAAAATATTCACACTGCTTCCACATTTTGTGACAGATTAAAAATGAATTACATTTATTTTTTCAGCTGTGACAGCTTTTTTAAGTTAATTTATTTAAAATAAAATATCAAAACCAAACAAAAAAAATCTTATGAAGAGTTATTTTGTAGATTTATTTTGGGAGATTTTCAACCATTTTTCATTGCAGATCTTCTCACGCTAAGGCAACTTGAACACTTATTAATAAACAGTCATTTTTATGTGTTTACATAATTCTCAATTGGAATTGGAGCATGTGCTCCAGCTGCAGTCAAGAATATTCACAGTGATCCTTACCCACTCTATTGTTATGCTAACTGTGCGCTTTGGGTCACTGTTGTGTTGGGAGACGAGTTAGTCTTAGCATTTGGCTGCTGTTAACTTAACCTTGGTTTAGACTTGTCAACTCCTCCTGCAACTTTAAAACACCACCAGAGTATAATGCAGCCACCACCATGCTACACAATATGGACAAAGTTAGTCAACTGAAGAGTAGTGTCTGTTTTTCTTCAGTCAAGATGCTTGGAGTTCAGGCCAAAAGCTTTTATTTTAGTTTCATCAGACTAGATGATCTGACAACCTCTTAGATAGTTTTCAAATGTTCTGGCAACCGAGGTAGCTTTATGCAAAAAGTTGGGCCACCCGGGTAATATTCTGTAAAAAATAATGTCAACCTAAGTAGTTTTCTGTAAAAATAATGGCAACTTAGGTTGATTTCTGCAGAAATCTTTAAGACATGAAAGGTTTAAAAACGGAAATATCTATAACTTACACCTTAGCTTTTTTTAAGTGCCACTGTTTTGTGGGACTTAAGTTCAGTTTATTTATTATGTTTACTTTATTTCACTTTATTTGTTGAAACATAAAAGGATAAAAATCTACATAGTTGAAGCTAAGCTTAAGGCCTTGCAAGGATAAACAATGGATAGATGTTAAACTTTTTTGTGAATTGAAAACCTTACATTTTATAAGAGTGAAATGAAATGCAGTTATCTTTTTATGGTAACACAGAATGGTCACCATTAACGGTTAACAACATGCACTCCCGCGCTCCTCACCCCACAGAATGAAAAAACTACAGCTCTAACCCCGCCTCCCACTACCTTACATCTCACACATGCGCAGTATGCTACTTACAACTTAACAGGGACAAACGCTAATTGGTATGAAACCGGTCTAAAATATTTATGGTGACTTAATAGCTACTCTGTCTGCCGACTTTTGCATTTCACACAAATTTTCCAGTCCACCAATTTTCCTTTCTGTGCACCACCCAGGTCCGTTTACCAGTTCCAGGACTCGACCGAAGCCCTTCAGTGTCATTATCTTGAGAAATAAATTGATCTGGTTTAGTGTGAAACATGTTTTAGTGCTGAAAATGATCAAATGCTTCAATTCATACAGATACATAGTGACATTCACCGTCCAGCATTGGGCCTGATTAGCACATCTTAAGGGCGACACCAATTAAAGCAAAGATTGTAGCACAAGTTCTGCTTTTGTCTTCTCATTCTGCACCTTCTAAGGTGTGCTGGCCTGCCTTAATCAGTTTTTATGTGTAACACAGAAGACTATTACCAGTCTTAAATGTTATGGTTGCATAAACAAGAAACAGCAGTGTGCATGTGAGCACATAGAAGTGATAGGGGAAAGACACAGAATCATTTTATCCAAAACACAAGTATTCACAAAAAGGATGTGAGCTCAAAACTGTGCATGTCATTCAAAATCACAAATATTTACAATTTTCAAATAGGAATTTCAGTCAACATTTTTTTAAAAATTGCTATACAGATTTTAGTCCTGTTTTTCTTTCAAACCACTGAAATCAAAAATGTCTTTTAGCTCACCATGAACAAATCTCGAGCTTCCAAGTCAACAGCAAGGAGGAAGGCCTTCTCAAAACGTTGATGCCTGCAAAGAAGGCAGAGACAATAAGAGCTCGAAAACTAAAACCGACTAATATCTGTTTAACAAAAGCAACTAGAGGAAATTTACAGATGAATCACACCGACGTACATTTTTCTCAGAGCTTTACATAAATCCACAGATATGCATACAAATCTCTGCCAATAAGAGAACAGTAAATAGCTGGTACTTTTATTATTATCCAGAATAAAGCCAAAAGAAAGAGGAGAGAGAAAAAGAGAGAAAGACAGAGAAAGGGAGAGAGACAGAAAGATGCAAAACAGCCTAACTTTCCCTGTCTATATCCAACATGAAACAAGTAAAGAAGCAGAGAGTAGAGGCTTTCTTTATTTGATGCTGATGGAGAGAAGAAGAATGCAGGTAGGTGATAAGAGAGGAGGAGGGATGCCAAACAACACTCCAGTTCTGGAACAGGGGAGGAAAATGGAGGTAATTGCTAGATGGAGAGCTGTGAGCGGCAGTGTGTGGGAACAACAGGGTCTATTTCAGTCAAACAGGCGTTTCAAAAGGCTCTCATGGCAGAAGGGAAAATGAAACAACAGTTAAACAGGTCTGAGTGAGCGCTGCTCTGCCTCGTGAATGACTCAAAGCAGCATCAGCGCGTGTGTGTGACTGATGACATTCAAAAGCGACGTCCTTTTTTTAGAAATGTTGAAATAAAAAGAAGCGAGAGGAAAATAGAGAGTGTTAAATTTGTTTCTTTCACTGGTTGTCATTTTTGGACACTTGTTATTCTTTCCTGCACACTGATAAACTCAACAACGTGCTCCAGTAGTGTTTTAAAAATAATTTGTATATGGGTTTTTACACTGCACATCACTAAACTGCAGCCGACCTGGAGGTACAGCTTTTGTTTTATTTCAATAAATTGTCTCTAGAAGCTAGGCCTGTCACAATAACACATTTTGCGGGATAATAAATTGCCCCAGAAACTATTGCGATACACAATAATATTGTTATTTTGAGACCATTTTCAACTAATACAATAATGATAATAGCATATCAAGGAAAGTATACTCTCTAAAAGATACAAAATGCATTAATTTCTAAACAATATTTAACACTGGAACTGAAAAATATTTTAAATATGTGAAATAAAAAAACAAAGCAACAATAATTAAACAGGATAATTAAGCTTTTGTAAACAAAATTGCATTTTAAGAAATATTAGTCATTCTGCTTAGGCAGGGAAAACAGGCAAACGCGGCAGGTAGTGCAACCTAACGAAATCGTACTGGGTTTCAAATATTTGCAGTGTTTTTCCAACAATATCAAAGGGGAGCATCTCTCTAACAAATGTTAAGGAGAAATTATTGAGCTCACTTTAATCAACCATGCGACTAGTTGATTTATTGCTTACTGTGACAGGTCTAACAGAAGCTGAACTGGATCGCACAAAACTAATTTGTCTCTCAGTGCATTAAATTAAGAGCCAAGCAGCAGCAGCATGACGGAGACGGTTGTGTTACCTGAGGAGGTGGTGAAAAAGGCGGCGAGCGTACTTGGTGACCGGCTCTCTGTACTCCAGTATGATGGTATCGGGCAGAGGGGCAGCCGGGGTGTAAAACACCCGCAGGGCCGCTTCCAGCTGGGCTGCACAAATGTTGGGAATGTCAACACACCGAAAACACACAAACTCTTAAAAAGGTTTTTTTGGTCTAGTAGTTCAAATCTTAGTACACTTGAACTAAGATGAAAGCAATTTAGATGAAAGTAACAGTAAGACAAATGAGCTTGTTTTAAGTCAATAATTCCTTAATATTGATGAAAACTACTAGTTTCACTGGCAGATTATTTCACTTGTAATATGCGGAAATGTCTTTGTTATAAGCTAAATAATCTACCACTGGAACTAGTGCATTTTAAAATCAATACTAAGAAATTATTGCCTTAAAATAAGCTCCTATATCTTGCTGAAAAGTTACTTGTAAGTTAGATAAATTGTACTAAGATATTTGCAGAGGAACTAGACAAAAAAATACTTTGTAAGATTTTGTGTTTTTGCAGCGTGCTGACAGCAAGACCAAAAATAAAATGTTAATTAAGGGGTGTTCACAACAATCTGGCATTTTAACAGAGGTTGCAGACATTCACAGAACTAGAAAGATTTACAATGGAAAATATTTTAACTAAATAACAACCAAATTTTCTGATAGTCGTGGTAGCATAAAACTAGTGGTGTGACCCACAGCCTCACCTTCCCTGTCTGCGTTGAGCGGCAGTCTCAGCAGGTGGTTGGTCACAGAGCTCAGGCCTTGGTAGCTCTCGTCCGCCATGGTGCTCCAGTCCATGGCCTCCAGGATGCCCAGCGCCTCTCTGACCTGACCGCAGCGGAGCCGCTGCTGCAACAACTCCACATGGCCCAGCTGGCCTCCAGTTAGAGCTCCTGCCACGTAAGGTCAGAGTTCACATTCAGAATCAGTTTCATTGGTCAAGACCGTGTGCGTGAACAAAGAGTTTGAGATCGGTGTACACATGTAACGTATGAATATTAAACTTTAGTGAAATAAAAGGAAGTGAAAGGGACAATACGTATAAGTATTTTTAGCCATTTTTTTGGTTTTCTTTTGTTTTTTTTTATAAAGAAAGTAAAAAGAGTGATTGTTGTGACATCACAAATATGCTTATATGTAGTTAAGCAGTTTGTGTCCATGATGTGTGAGGTCTGCAGAAATGTTAGCTGCCTTTTTTTTTTTTTTTTTTTACCCTTGGCTAGCTCTGAGTAAGTCCTGGATGGAGGGAAAGTCAGCTCCTCTCAACCCCCTCCACACATCCTCACACCTGGCCACGCCCCTCTGTGTCTCTTGGCTCTGCCCATTTAGGTAGAATTCTTCAAAGCTGTTTTGGGGACGGGGTTATGTTTTTACAGTTCCACTTTAAATGCTTTTGTGAACTGAAAAACTGGGTTTATGCTGTTACTGTTAAGATAATGTCAACACGAACAAAAACTAATGTAGAACATTTCTGGATTATCTAATTATTTTTGTTTCCCTTACAGATGCTAATACATGTGCTACAAATACAAATACTGTGGCAGTGTTGAAACTTCTCCATAGTAATGCTGAGAAATAAGAAGAAAACCTGTTTATCTACATCTACACATGTAGTGCCATCGTGGACAACCTGCAGTGGCATTGGAGATTGTCTTTCTTTTGATATCCTGACTGTCAGATTTCATCAGAGGAGCTCTAAAAGTTGATTGTTTATGCTTTTGTTGTATGTGATTGTTCATATGAGCAGATCGGGACTCTACCGAATGACAATGTTTTTGTATTGTTGCCAGTGGCAGAGGTGTCTCATTCTGTCCAGGAGAAGGTCAAAAGTGTGTATAATTTGTGATATTTAAAAGCCACGTTACAGGAAGGTGTTGAATCCAACAGGTAGTAAATAATGTTCCTCTGTGAGTGAATCACAACAGTGTATAGTTAATGCTGGGTTATAGAAGAGCAGAGGGAATGCTTTCATCAAACCAGAAACCATAAGCTGATTTAAATTGTTAAAGTCCTTTAACGCCCTCTGAGGTAACTGACTGCTACGTGTTCTCCTTTTTAACATTGAGACACACCTTTATATCATTTTAATGTGTTTGTTAAGATGATATTAGTATCCAAACTAGATTTAAACCAAAAACTCATGAACAATACACACACCTCCTTTTCCCTCAAAAGGCCTAGCCAAGTAAGAAGTTTATTGTCAATCTGTTTTTGCCTGGTTAAATAAAGATATAATAATAAAAACATTAATAATGAGAAACTATTAATCTGCATTATGACATTCTAAGTAAAGGGAGTAATAGACAGATATGACACTAATGATTGAACTGAGGCCTATTGTTTTTATAATTTCTAGTTTGGAAGGGCTTCATTTGATCAATTTCATCATGATATGGGTTGCACTTCATACACACAATTCATACTTTAGATTATGAAAAGTTTATAATTTAGTTTGATTTATGCAGAATCAAAACATGTTTATTACAAAGATTTTTTAAAGAAAATTGCTTTCTTCTGAGGTAAAACAACCTCTAGATTAACTGAGAAAAAAATAGTACATAGATTATTTAAAACAACCTGTTAAAAAATACAAAAAAAAAAAAAAAAGGTTTTAAGTGGCGGCCCTCTTTGAAAGTTGTAGCTTTACATTGTATCATCCACAGCTGATCTACAGGATTGAAAATGTTTTGAGCTGAAATACCATTTTTTCTGCTAGACACTGTTCAAAACTGATATGTTCAAAAGATGAATCAAAGGAAATTAGAACAAACTGTGACCTAGGTGCCAATTTATGCCTTGAATGATTCACAGGTCAGTGTTAAGCAGCTTAAAAAAAAACTTTCCTCTGAAAATTGCCAAAGAGACCAAGCAGAAAGCCTGAAGAACTGTTGATTAAGACAACTTTAAAGGATTACCTGGATGTTTGACGCCTTAGAAGGTACAAATATGGAGAAAAGTTTAATGCACAGTATTGTTTATTAGACATTTGGCAACAACGCTTTCTGATATAATGATAAAATACTTACTAAAAAGAAGGTTGTGATTAGTGAGCGTAGCGTTGGCTACACAGGTTTACTGTCGGTGCAGCAGGCTGCTGGATGTCTTGTTAAAGAAGTTGTGTGTATTCATGTGTGTATGAGTCAGATGGGGGCTGGTGGGTGGTGGTAAGGGCAATTAAAATGACAAGCTGGCAATTAGCAATCCTCCAAATCCCCTAAAGAGATGGCTAATGTGGCTAATACATCGGCTTGTTTGTGTTTGAGGGTGCTGTTTGTGTGTGACTGTGTGCAAAAGGGTTGGGCCTGGGCGTCGACTGCAGCTCTAACTAAACTTTGAGCAGAAACAATAGATCTTCGTGGCACTAAGGTCTCGTTAGCTGCCTCTCACACCTGTCTACACCAATTCATTTGGCCAGCTAAGAGAAAAAACTACTAGTAAGCCTCAAAGAAGAGACTGCAATCACATTGTCAGCAAAATGTTCAACTCAAGAAACAGTCAAATTATGCAAACAGGCCAAAAATATCTTATTTGGTTCATTTCAAATAATTATGGAGCAAATTAAATTCAATGTTCCACTAAAGTTTAAAGTTTACAATGAGAAAAAAAAAATCTTAAATCTCACTGAAGCTGAAGTTACAGCTTCAGTGAAGCTGTAACTTCAGTGAAGTTACAGCTTCACTGAAGGGGAAACCACTAGAATAAATACAGCAACCAAGACTGATAATCTCTGTTATTGCAAAAATAATCTGAAACATAAAAAAAAAAACTGAACTGAAAACTGGCAGAACAAAAAAATCAAGAGGTGATACTGAGATCTTGAAAAGTTGCAAGAGACTTCCAATTTTACCATGAGATGTGCATGTCACCTTGAATCAGGAATCCTTATATTGAAGGGGTCAAAGTTCACCTGCCATTGTTACATCTGTTAGTGTCCAAGCGAGTGGGTCATGTAGCCAAATTAGCAGATATGTGTCAAAGTGGCGCTCTACTCAACCATTCATCCATGACGGTTAATGCGTCAAAACGCAGGAAGTGGTCGGCTTGAAAGGGTGATTTGTTGGCAAAAATAGGTTGATACAAAAACGGGAACTATTTTGGGAAAAGACAAAGAGAAAAACATTCAAAATATTCATGGTCTGTACAGGCAATAACTCTCCAGGAAAACTATCATCTACAGTTTATGTTAGTTTTAGGCCCAACCTTTGCTCCTCTTAAGCTGATATTTCTGTTCTTCCTTGAGGAAAAAAGTCTACTTGTGATCTTGGTTTGTTATACCAGTGTCTTAGCAGCAGGTGGATAACAACACTACTGACAGACAAAAAGAAAATACTGAAAAGAAGAGCTTTATGAACATAGCTATAGTACTGGGATAAGGATTTTCCCTTATAAAACCGCCTTCGACATTTTAATCTTTTGTTCCCCTGTTAATTACATCTTCAGAACATGTTTGACTTATGGGAACAAAGGAAGGTCAAACAAAAGCAGAAGAGGGAAACTTATAAAACGACTCCACTGTTATTTTAATTTAGAGATTACTATAAAGCGATAGTGTTTATCCACCAAGTGGGCATGTGTGTCAGCTTTACAAAAAACACAACATAAGTTTTGTATTGAATATCTGTAGAAAATGTAACACAAATAGATGTTTAAACCCTGTATAGGCGAAATTATCTTCCAATGCAGGATTCATCATTTTCATTCTGAGATGTGTTGCAAGTGCTTCGACTGACCATAAAATTGCACAAATTGCAATTATGAAAATAAATTTGCTTAATGGAAACATGCTAGTTGCTAAAAAAACAACCCTCATGATTTTTGATAAAAAGTTTTTGATAGGTTTTTTGGCTGCATCAAAATTAATGTATTTCACAAAACTGCAATGGAAACACTCTTCGTGTTTCATATTTAATAGAAACGCCGTAGTTGCGAATTTGTGTTTTTTTTTGTGTGACATAGACAGAATATTGACAAAGTTTTGCGTGTATTTGTAATGGAAACGCAGCTACTGAACTCGCACAAATCTCTCCAATGAAAAACCTCGCCTGCTTTCAAATTTACTTGGCTCTCCATCAAAAGTTATTCTGCGCTCAGATATTTTCTCCTGTTGGAATCTAACACCTGCGTTCTCAGGTGTGTTTTCTCTGCCTACGTATTATCCTTGGTTATAGGTTGGATTATCGCTATGATCAAAATCAGTTGTGAGCATTTTGGGAAATTAGTCCATCAATGTGTGTGAATTACAATGAAAGTGTGAACGGATATCAAAACCAAAAAGAGAATACTATTGTTGTATGAAAGCTGATATGCTGCCTGTATGATGCCTGATTCAAATTTTGAACGTGTGACACTTATTTTTCAGATTAACAGAGCTGATTTTCAGTTAAATGATATATTTTTTTCATGTGGTTTTGGGATCTTTCTCATTTTTTTACACACTCTGTGCACACTGAGTTACATCATTATGTCCTTTACCCATCTGAAATGTTTTACTTCATACCAGTGCTGGGGGGTTTAGGGGGTAAACGACTATTTTCCCTTTGGTGCAGCACATTTCGTGGTCGGCTTCCCTACACCGTGTATCGGTGCAGGCCCAGTAGCGGCCAACGTGTGCCCAGATGAGATAACATGGTGCAGGCTGGGGGGTGGGTGTGGGGGTGGTGCTAGGGAGGCCTGCCTCCAGAGGGGGGAAAAAAAGGGAGAACTTGGAGCATGGCCAAGTCTTTCTTCCACGCCGCCTTTCCGACTCGCTCCTTCTGTCATGTAGCGGGGCTGCATGAAACAAGTCAATACAGAAAGGGAGCACAAGCAATGAACAAACGGGTTGGAGAGTGTGTGTGTGTGCAAAGAAGCACAGAAATAGAAGAATACACACATGTGCGTGCGTATGTTGGGGGAATTATCATAGAGAAAAGACGTGCAGTGACTTCCTTCATCAGAAACCTTGGCAGGCGATCAGAGGAGTGTAAGCTATTGTTGGAAGACCCCCCCACCCCCTTTCCTCGTGCACACACACAGATACACGCACACACGTTTTCTACCTTCCTCCCCCCACTTCAATGTTCCTGCCTTCAAACTTCAGCATTGCTTCATGCCGCTGTGACATCTTCTTTCTAAAGTTACAATTAAAGATGCCTAAAGTGTGTGTATGGGAACCACAGCGAGTGTGTTAAAAGGATAGGTGGCTGTGGCGCAAAAAAACTTTGATTGGCAAACTTTATCTAGGGTCCCTGAGGGACTGTGCAGCCACTGTAAACGATTTATCGGGAAAATGCATCCCAGAATGCACCTGGGGGGCGTGGGAGCTTGTGCCCCGGGGCGATTATTGAATGACCTCTGAGAGCGTGACTCCTGTTAACCTTCCAGGCAAATTAACTTCTTTCTGCAGTTAGGAGGTGGGTTCAGATCCAGAACAGACCAGGAAGACTTGAAGCGAAGAGGCCGCCTGGTTCAAACGGAGGTGACAGTCAGTGATCTGATATTAACTGTAAATATGCAGCAGGTGATGTTGTCGTTGCAAAGTTTCACGAGGCCAGGATCTGGTTGATCATGGCTGACTGGATTGTTTCACATTGTCAAATCATCCAAAAACCTGTCCGCCTCCCCCTAACCTGTGGTGGCGCTGCACCAAGATCCACTGAAGGAAATGACACAAAAACTCCTGAGGAAGATATGAATGCAACTTCCTTTTTCACAAAATATACACAGAAATTGAGTGGTGACAGTCTTTAGCGGTTGTACGATTTCTCTTTTGTAAGAGACCACAAGTCATTTCTCGTGCTTGAGCTAGACTTAAGAGTTTGTTTTGATTGTATTTATCCAAAATGTATTTCCCACTTCCTGATAATACTTGGTATTCTCCTTTGTATTGGAACTGGACCAGAGTTCACTTCAACCAAATCGAGACCTAGTTTTTAGGGTTTTGTGTGGACTAGAGTTTGTTTTTATTGGTCTGAATCACAGCTTGATTACGTATTCACAACTCCCCAACAAACCGGATTTTCTAGGCAAATGAATTAGAGTTGGATTAAAGTGGACTAAACAGGGCAGCTGTGAATGCACCCTATAGATATTTTGTTTACTTACCTAGTCTGAATTTCAAGGCAGCTAATGGTCCTCCATTAAAGACCAAAGTCAGTGTATCTGTCCCCTCCGGCCCACCATCCAAACCAGCTCCCCACTGCAGTCCAGCCAGGCCTCCAGAGCAGTTCAGGTGCTGAGTCAGTCTCAATGTGGCTGCTGGAGTGGCCTCTTCTGCTACCAGGTCCATGTTTAAAGGTGCCAAGCCTACATCAAAGCACATCACTTCCTCTTGCCCCCCCACCATAATGGTAACAGCCCCCGCAGGGTGCCAGGCCATGTACGAGGGCGGTACAGGGCAGGGGGCCAAGACCGACACCGCCCGCCTCTGGTCGTAGAGCACTAAGGAGGAGTCCCTCAAGCCAAGGAGGAGAATGGTCTCACATGGGTGACGAGAGCAGGAGAGAGGAGGCGATGGCAGTGGGATGGAAGTGATGGATGTACGGTGCAGGCGCCCTCGTGCACATTCATACACACAGGTGTCAGCGGACAGTCCTTGAGGTCCAGTGGGTAACTCCACTGTCAGGATCTGGTAGTGCTGAAGCTGGCTGAAGCAGCAGTCCAGGGGGTTGCCTGTCGTCCGGACAGAGCAAAGGAGCTGTGGTTTAAAAAATGAAACAGAATTTGATTCAGATAATTTCATGTGGGATATAAAATTCAAATATAGCTTCAGTCCACTTTAATCGTATTCCAGTTAATTTGCTAGAAAGTTCAGTTCACTTGGGGAGGTGTGAACGAGAAAACAAACTCTGATGAGGACCAAAAAAGTGAACTAGGTTTTTGGTCGGATCAATGTTTAGGTTAAATGCATATGTGAACACCAAGGCTTCTCCTAAAGCTTTAAGTGGATTATGGAGCAGGGCATACTGGGTAAATGCAACGAAAACAAATGCAAGAGTCTAGCACTAGCAGGAGAAATGGCTTGAGGTCTTTTACCAAAGACAAAAAAGAAATCCTACAACCGCTAAAATTTAGCGTCAGTGCATTTTTTAAAATTTCGTGAAGGAGGATGTTGTGCTTATGACTTCTCCAGATGTGTTTGTGTCACTTCCTTCAGTGGTTCTTAGTACAGCGCCACCACAGGAGAGGAGGGGAGCAGGTTTTCAAAGGATTTGATTAGTTTGTTTGATTAGGTCCCTAATCAAACAGAGTCTACTGGACTATCAGGTATGAAAACACTCTAAGACAGGAAAAGTTTGGCCTAATATAACGTCAGACTGTGTGAAGAAAAGATTGTGCCTTTTATGCAGTATAGATAAATATCTGGTGTCAACAGTAAATGTGAGCCATAGTTCTTTTCTGTTTGCAACTAATTATTCCCCAAAATACATTTTTGAAGTGCATGTCAGCATGACAAGGCAATCAATACAGACATTTCTCTACTTCTTACTATGCTGCAGTATCTTTTATATGGAATAATTTCATTACTAAATTCACAGTTTTTGAACAAAAAAGGAAGAAAACCAAAAGAAAGAGAGAGCATGACAGAGATAGAACCGAGTCACCTCTTGGAAGCAGCTCTAAACCCCAAGAGATGAAGCAAAACCAAGGTCTTCGACACTGCTCATAAACACCCTGCTGTCAATCAAGACAGCTAATGATAAGAGCTCCATTTTAACTCAAGGTCAACAACATCTTCTCCCTGGGCATGGCACGGCTTGGCACAAAGTGATAAACAACCACCACTGTTTACCTGTGCGAGGAGGCAGGAGCTCAGCATTAGAAAATGACAGCGAAATAAAACCTGCTTCGTGTGATATACAAGGAAACCTCAGAGTCCTTGGCCAAAGATGAAAATCCAGAATGACGATTATTTGTCTCTGGACTACAACCAGGTTGCAGGCACAAAGACCCTGCTAAGGAAACTGACAGCTCAGAACACAGTCCATGTCACGGTTTTTGATGAAACACCCACCTTGAACCAGAAACCGCAGGAGGAGACAACAGCCTGCGATAAACAGCAGTCCAACAGTCACTAACAGAGCCTTTTATAAGGGATTTCACCTTACCAAAGCCTCTATCACAGCCTTGCATTGACCGTGGCAGCTTTGGCTAAATGAGCCCATTTCTTTTTGCCGTGTAGACAGAAAGAGGGATCGGCTGCCTGCCTGCCTTCCTTTCCTTTTGCAAAGCTGCTCGGCCCAGTTTTTTGGCAGGCATTGCCAAAAAGAGACTTAGAGGGAGGAAAGCTTTTTTCCCCTGCCTGCCCATGGTCTACAGCAGGAAAGAAGCAGATGACTGTCCTCCCGAAAGCTTTTTTTCCTCCCTTCTCTATAATCCCCATAGAGCAAGCTCCTGCTGCTCCGCAGGGGGTGAATGCTGTGTGTCAATGTGCGTGTTTATTTGAGGCATCAGGTAAGAGGGGCTCGATTCCGGTAAAAGGTGGTCTATCCCTGGGAGAGCTACATTGCTGTGGGAACAAAGCAACATATGCATTGAATAAACAAGCATGCAAGCACACTACAGGAAAGGACCCATTGACTCAGTCTAACAGAAAGCTGTCACAGTCATCAGGACCAATTTCGGTCCCACAAATGCTTGGTTCTCACAGCAAGATTTTAAAATTGTCGACCGATTTTTAAAACCTGAGACCATATATGTGATGATAAAAAAGACAGTTGATTCCCCTCCATGTTTCACCTCCCTTTCTGATTGGCTACCTGTCACATTCAACAGGCTGCATTCTCGTTGTTTCTCAGTCAAGACAATCAAACATGTTAAATATCCCCGATTTTAGACAGGAGCGGTCCCGATGACCTTCAGAGGGGACCAGGTCACTTTTAGCACACCTAACTACCACAAGTAATTACTTTTAGTAACTACTGTAGTAGTACTGCACGTAACTACACTACTACTGCAGATATGTGCAGTAGTTACTACAAGTAACTACTGTTACTTGCAGTTTTTAAATTATCCCAGCCTTTGTTTTTATCTTTTTCAATGAAACAAGAAAATATTTCACAGCTTCTTGAGCTTTAAGGAGTTGCATGAGCTTACTTACTGTAAGTGTTTTAGTCTACAACCAGTCGTGTCTGTATGATATCAAGTGATATACAGGACTTTGCAAAATTATTCACAACTTTTTCCACATTTTGTGACTTTATGTATGATAGCACTGGCTTTTATTTCTGAGTAGCAGAGTAAATGTTTCAAAAGCTATACTTTTCAAACATTTTTTCTTGTAAAAATAGTTTTTTTTCTACAATTCTCTGCTACTATGTCTTTGGCTACCAAACCAAATCTGAATAAAATGAGATGTTTGTGGTGTTATTTCGCGAAATAAAAATACTGCAAAGGGTTAGACAACTTTAGCAAAGCACTTTTTAGCACTATGGTAATAAAAAATAAATAAATCAGCTCTGGAAGCATTAAACCTTCTTCATATATTCTCTTTACAATTTACATAGTAGATTACAAGCATACATACAGCTAAAGCTCTGTCAGCCAGTGAATTCTCCTGAGCTTCTAGATGAAAATGAGAATGTGAAACATATCAAATAATTCTGAGCATATAATGTAGAAAAAGGAGGATTAAGGTCAGAAAAGGACAAAAAATATTGAAGACAGAGGGAAATGTACACAAAAGATGATAAGAAAGAGGAAATAAAAAAGAATTGTGAGGCAAAGCGCAAAAGAGAAAGGAAGAAACGGAGTGAGGCACGTCGAGAAGAGATGCAAAGAGAGCGGAGACGAGAGGAGAAGGAGACAGAGAGGCAGAGAGAGACCTCTAGTAAGTAGCTTTCTCCTGGTTATTGGTTTCAGTGACTGGTCAAAACTATTCTTCTCTATTCTTCCTCCCTCCTTCTCGCCGGCACCCTTCCTCCCCCTCCGTGGCGTGAAAGATAAAGCGGACGGGCCCAACTGTGTGGCTGGCCCTTGTTCACAGCAGTGGCCTTTTGAAGCCAATTTTCCAGCTCACGGAGCAGAGAAAGACGGGGAGAGACGCGCGGAGAGAGACGGAGGGACTTGGAGGAGACCGGAGGGATGAGGGTTTGCTGAGAGTGGAGAGAGGTGGGGGGCGCAGGGTGGGACGGGGAAGTTTTGGGCATGTGAAAGAGGGTCGGAGATGGGGTACCGATGTGAGAAAATGCATTGGAACAGCAGGAGTACAGAAAAAAAACGATATTCCTCACGCCTTCTCTCTAGCAGCTGCTACCTATGAACATTAGGAGATCCAAAACTGTAGCATATTTTGACTCATTATTCTGCATCTTCAATTTCATACCTGACAAAATTTATTTACCAAAGGACTTGCTGAACTTCAATTTCTACATCCAGTTTTTTTCTTATTTTAAAGTTAATCATTTTAGTTTCAAAATACATTATCAACAGGATTGAAAACAAGTAAAAATTTGGGTTTTCCACATAGTTTAATACTAAAACGTGAGCTGAACTCTAAAATCACTGCCATATTTACGAGTTAATACTATTTTTTAGCAGATATGCAATGAATTTGGTCCAAATTAATAAATTTATTCTGAAATATGTTCTCACAGAAAATAAATCTTCTTAAGCCCAGCACGTTGCAAAGCATTTTAACTTGACAGGTATGATATCTACATTAGAACAAAGGAAATTTTCTGTTTTCATGACATGACAGTTTCTAAGCCAACAGACTGAAGAGAAATGGAGCAGCGTCTTCAAAACAACAGAAAAGTTGTTTTTAATTCAGATTTTATCTCCTCTGCATGTTAAGAGGTGTACTGAAAAAAGAAACAATTCAGGGCTTAAAAACCCCTGACATTTTCTGTGGTCCATGAACACACCATACCAAAACTATCAGGTCATAATAACAACAACACTCTTTAGTGTGGATGCCCTTGCAGCAAGAGTATTGAAAGTTTTCAACAAAATGCAGTCAGAATAAAAATGAGATATTCAAAAGGAAGCTGTATTTTTGTTGACATGTTCAAGTTGATCAATTTTTCTGAACTTTTTTGTTCAGAATGGCTGAACAGAAAATGTTGCCCTTATTTATTCTTTTAAGCCTCAGTGCTTTGCCATGGTAAGTGCTGGACTTGGAAATCTCATAGTTATGGCAATGATCTACATTATCTGGACCAGTGGTGTCCAGTGTGCGGCATGAGGGTCATTTGCTGCAATTTTGTCGAACAATTGGATCGTCAAAATTCAAATGGAGAATAGTTCGTAGAACGTGAATTATTTGTCTGTTATTAATGTCTTTTCTGCCATTTTTAATTTTATACAAACAGGACCACAAATATGAACAACTTTTACTGAAAAGCAAACTCATGAATCCATTCATTAAAGCTGGCTAAATACAGAAAACATCCTTGAAGATAAAATGAACCATAATGCTACTGTTACTGTAAACAGATTAAACATTATAATCCAAGAAAATAGAAAGCAATCATCCTGAAATATTTATGGAGACATTTCAGATCTACAATTATGCATATGGTCCCTCTTTAAAAATCAGATCTTCATATATAAACATTTGAAGTTTTTTTCCTACTCAGCATTCACTACTCAAGAACGTAGTGGAGCACTGGAGGAACTACTTTTACTCGCAAATTAAAGTTAGGTTAAACTTTCACCTCCATAATTTTGTTAATTTTAAATATCAAAACCCAACATGTTCACAGCACAGCAGGATAAAACACTTTACAAGCTGTCAACATGTTGGAATGACACAACTTTCTATGAGCTGTCTTGCTGTGAGAGTCCTGGTGAATCCAGCTGCACATTGTTCAAGTAGGTCAGTTTCTACAAATAAGTGCGTTGCTGCCGTATACAAGTAAATAGTGTTTTCATTACAGTTTTTCAAAATACGCCAACAACGGACAGGAGAACAGCGACATCAACTGATTTTGCTGTCTGTCTCTGCATTGAATTCTTAAATAAACCAAATTAAAATAACTAAGAAGTTGTGCTTTCTGTTCATTTTTGTTCATTTTATGGCAGGAGTAATTACGTGCAGAAAATATGACGCGAACACAGATAAAACAACATCACAAAAAGGGAAGAAAAGTGCTCTCACAAACATAAAAAACAAACTGAAGATATAAAATATGTGTTTGTTTTGTTTAGAAAGCCCTTAAATCAAGAAGTTCCTGGAAATGTTTTGTGCAAGCTTATTTGTTTGGCAAAAATGATGAAGAGAAGGGTGAAAAGAGAATGATTAAAAATGCTAACCGCATGCATTAAACTGTATGTTTTCCTCTTCACCTCTCCTTACTGTGTGCTTTTGGCTCCACTTATCAGCATGGGGAGTTTGTGTGGTGGAGTGGAGGTGGAGGGGGGTTTACGAATTAAGACCACATACGAAAGAGAAAAAAAAAAAAAAAAATCAGACTTTTTTTTTTTAAATGCCGAGAGACCGGCTAGAAAATTGGCTTAGCGCTTGCAGATAGTGAACTGAACAAAAGGAACATATATATGAGCTTGAAGTGATTGAAGTAGCTGGCGTCTCCCGCCGTTTGATTCCTGCCACGGCTCTTACATAAACTGCTCGCTTAATTTCACACCGCGCATCTGAAAAATGACAACAAACGCTTTCATTAGAACGCGATGCCGCAGACTTTAATGTTCTAGAGGCGACGAGGATGGAAGGGAAGGGAAAGGAAAGGAGGAGGACGGTGGGGGGAAGGATGTCGGAGGAAGACGGAGAGGACTTAAAACTTGGTGAAGGAGTGTGATAAATGTAGAGCGCCTTCCCCCCCCCCAAAAAAAACAACAAGCAGCAGCAAACAACATCTGCTCTGATTATTTCATATTCATGCGCCCCCTTTCCCTCCTACACCTTCCCTCGGTCTCTCCTGCATGAATTTATTTGTCCTGCATCCAGTTGCTAATGCAGATCACCCCCCCTCCCCTCTTTTCCTCTTGCTGCTCTGGTGAATATTTTGCATCTGTTTAACCGGGGAGCGGCGGAGTTAAGCTCAGTTTGGTAGCACAGGATCTTTCATGTGATTTCGGCGCAAGGCCAATCCCGAACTGATCCTTCATCATGGGTACGGTTTTGCCACAGGCCAGCCAACTGCGTGTGTGAGGAAACCGGGGGACGTGTAGGCGTTCTTTTTTTATTTCACATGGTGATGCACAGAGGTGCAACAGAGGTACCACCCTTAAGGTGACTAACACACCGTTTCCAATCCCCAATCCGTGACGACACGAGTCTCGGCTCAAATCTGCAGCTTTTATTTTCTTTGCAGTGCAGAGTCTGGAGGAAATGTATGTGACTGAAGTTATTAATCCAATAAAAGCATTGAAAACCTTCTGATTTAAGAACTTTTGTCATCCACTTTGCAGTCTCAAGCTTTTTTAAGGCTTGTTGTCTCATAGCTTTGACCGTGTCTGGTGTTTCTAACATTTGCAAGAAACACTTGAGTTCAAAATAAGTTATGGTCAACGTACTGAGAGCCGATAACGAACGGCGAAGCCACAAAAAGCTTAACTTAAGAAAATGATCAACCTAGTCTTCATGAAGTCATCAGTAAGTGCAGACAAAATATCAAGCAAACAGGTGAATGCTGCAACAATTGCATACCTTGACATTGTAATTGTTAAACGTTTTACTCCAGTGTTTACGACTTTTAAGGTGTTTTCACACCTTACAGTCCGGTAGACTAGGTTCAATTCGGGACCAATGTTGCAATATTTGTTATATTTTCAACTGGTGCGATTCGCTTTCACATTCCTCTGCGCCACATCAACCAAATCCTTTGAAACACCTGTCCCCCGCGACTTGTGGGGCATTGCACTAAGAACCACTGAAGGAAACAACATGGAAACCTCTGAAGAAGACACTGAACACCACTTCCTTCTTCATCAAATTTAAACAAAAATGGAGTGATGTCAGATTTCAGAAGTTGTATAATTTCTCTTTTTCGTTGATAAAAGACCACAAAGCATTTCTCCCACTAGTGCTAGACTCTCGTGTTTGCTTTGGTTGTATTTACCCAGAATGCCCTACGCTACAGTCTGCTTCCTGCTTTTGGAGCGGTCTCCAGTCCGTTCACATATGCATCTGACCTAGGTTTGTAAGTGGACCAGAGTTCGCTTTTTTGGTCCACATCAGTGTTTGATTCCACAATGTGGAATGTCTTTGAATGTCTTATTAATCTTACTCCAGGTGTCTGCAACCTGCAGTGGCTCTTTGGGCCTTTTTATTTTTTTGCAATTGTTCTTTATGTTTTTCTTTCTTTTGATACATAAAAAACATATGCATACAAGTTGTTTTTTTTTTCATAAACTTAAGCAACTTCTACTACTTTGAGAAATTTTGGGAGAACATACAGTATATAGTTGTTGTTTTTTTTGTTTATCTTAAATGCAAATTGTTTATATTTTACGGACACTTTTGTCTTAATTACAGTCCTGACCATGTTGTTCCTTCAGCAAATGGTCTTTTTCTAAGTCAGCGTACTGCAGTTAACAATTCATCGATTGCTTAAATAGTTGACAATTATTTCAGTAATTGACTCATCATGATTAATCCGATTAATCGTTTCAGTCCTACTTACAAGCCTTGTCTGGTTCTATGCTTGAAATGATAAATACATACAGTGTGTGTGTGTGTGTGTGTGTGTGCACCTTGAGTCCTTCAGTAGGTGAGCAGCTTATCAGGACCAGATTGTTTTTGTGCATGTCTGTGGGAGTCCACGGCCACATCCCCTCGCTGAGCTCGTCCAGCGTCCACCAGCAGAGCGCCACGTCCTGGAGACGGCTGAGAGCTACACGCCTGCGAAGTCCTCCACCCGGCCCGCCCACCTCCACACACATCACCTAGAAGCAGCCGCACAGAGACATACACGCGTGCACTGAGAAGGGGTCAAGAAGCCTGCAGAATCAAAACAAATCTTCAGGGGAAGTCGTTAGTTATTAATCCATTTGGATTTGTCTTCCTGGTCTGCTGTTTGGACACCTCGGGGCGCGGACAACTCCACCGCTGCAGACCCCGATGCCTCTCTTGTCCTTCCCCCGTTCTGTTTTTGTTGATGTCTGAGGTTGTGTTTTATCTTCCATTATTAATGTCTGCGTGGGCTTGTTGTTTTAGCGATGTGCATATTTTTTAGGAAGGTCCGCCACGCTCTACGGGCCACAACAAAGAGACGCACAGTAATGAGCTCTCGTGGCGCTTAAGGGAGGGGGGGCCAGAGGGGCTGAAGGAGCGCACACACTCACAAAAAACACACATATGTAAGTTTGTGCATGTATGTGCATAAATGTATGTGTAGCTGCAAGCAGAAGCAGAAAGGTGTTTAAAAAAATGCTTTCGAAGACGTACACACACACACACACACACCATCAGGTGATTTTAAAGCTGGTGAAATTACACTTTGACCTCATCATCACATTCAGAATGAAGCAGAACGAATGGCTTACATGCACAAACACACACATATGAACCCGACCTCTAACATGCTGCAGAAGAGTAGTTAGGAAGTGGCAAACAGGTAGGAAAAAAGAGAACAACTGAAGATGACTGGTGTTTGTAACACTTTCACTTGTCAAAATCAATTTTAGCCAATTCTGATTGGGAGTTAAAATGTAAGAAAAAGAAGATCATAAAACGTTTCTTTTATAATTTTATTTCAGGAGTAGAGGCAACTTGCCACGTGTAGCAATTTGTCTTTTTCCGCAAAAGACAAATTGCGATAACATAAGATACTATCGGTGACTTTTTACCAAGAAAACATGACCCACAATAAGTGAAATACTGAACTAGACCTGGTTGATTTCTGTTTGTCAACAAGGTAGAGAGTAGCATTACCCAAAAATGTACCATCTCAACAACATGGCTTTATTTTAAAAAGTTACATCCATCAACATCAGCTTTTCTACAATGAAATAATTCACGTCATGAGGATTTTACCAGAATATTGTTAAGCTAAAATGTTTCCCATTATTTTAAACTATAAGCACAACTTAATGGTTTACTGGAACTGAAAGTTTGAATACCTGCCACTTTACCTAATAGGTTCATATTTACAGTTGTGAAAGGGATTCTTTGCAGTATTGATATTATGTACAGCGTTATTGTAACAATAATGAGCAGCAGATGAATAGTAACTACGTACATCAACGCAAAAAAAAAATGTTTAGGAGTATTTTTGAGGTTTTTACTTTTACTTGAATAATACTGTTATGAACTGCTGCTACTCGAGTAAAATGTCTGGATACTCTACCCACAGCAAGGAACTTCACTGAATGAAGAACAGACATGTTTTATCCAAAAATACACAAGACACAGACCTGCAGTTCATGTTGCAGTGAGACCTCTTGTTTATGCACAAGCTTTGTTCTGATGTTATTTACTGTCTTTTGAGCCATTTGCAGATCAAGAAGATACAGTAAGTTTAGTTACTTTGTTCTGACACACATGATACACATCTTACCTACTACAAATGCTAATTTAAAAAGTTTCATACAGAAAATAATTTGATTTGGAAAAGTGTTTCTTCTCTATTTTATAACTGTGTTATTTATGACTTCTTTATTTTGTCTCTCAGAACTGAATCGAAAACATCTCACTGATGCTGAAAACTACTAATTAGAGTCTTCTCTCCGCAAGGTCGTCCACACCGAAGAGTGGCGTTGTCAGAGCAACCTGGTGGTACTCTGCACACTGAAAAAACACAACATCTTACTAAGTATTTTTTTCTACTTTCTAGTTCAAATGTCAGTACACTTGAAATAAGACAAAACTAACATAAAAGAAACTTTTCAGTATGATACAATACTTTCTTTTAAGCAAATAACTTCTTAAAATTGAGGGAAAAGTTCTAGCTCCACAGGCTAGAAGACGTGTTTCCCAAGTTAAATAATCAGCTAGTGAAACTACAATGTTTTTAAATCAATGTCAATAAATTCCTAACTTAAAACAAGCTCCCATATCTTACTGAAAAGTTAGTTATGCGTTAGCTTTGCCTTATTTCAAGTGTACTAAGATATTTGCACTAGAAACTAGACAATGGTAAAATGTTGTGTTTTTGCAGCACACAGAGGTACTATGTTTTTCTTGGAGTAATGAAGAGTGATAATGAGGAACGAGGAAAATGTGTTTGAAAAAAAATAGATAAGGAAGACCGGAGTTTGAACATGGCTGGAAAAATTAACAGAAAATACAGAAAGCAAACATGGAGAAAAGGGATCTTGGATCAATTTAATTTTTTGAATATATAATAAACGGACATTTGCCAAAACAAATGTTACTGTTCACATTAAACTGGCACCAAAGAGGCATGTTGTCAGGAGGAGGAGGAGGAATATGGAAATATCTCTTTACAAATGAATGTATCAGCACAGAAAAGGGGTTAAAAGCCTAAGAACTTGCAGGAATCGGTGCGCTGCCTTGTATGAGTAGAGAAGATTTGAGATGCAGCGGTCCATGTCTGCCCTCCTTGCTCCCTGAGGGGGGCAGAATTTTCTTTGGACACAAAATATGCCTGTGAATGATAGAAGTACATGTGATGATAAAGGGAACAAAGAGTTTTTCCCCGAACAGCTGAACAGGAGATCACTGACAGATTAGAAATGAAAAAGAAGGGGAAAAAAAATATCTAAAAATCACTGGGTTAATAACACACTCTATCTGTACCACCCACATGCCCCCCTCCATCCCCATCCATCTCCTTGCTCTTCAATTTTTTTTTTTTTTCTGCTGGCGTTTGCTGGTCAGCAATAATCAAAAACCACTTTCTGTGGGCCGGATTAGTTTAGCCCCCCCTACTCTCCCTTTTCCAGCTTAGCCCACTGGACCAGGGCAATGTGTTTGTGCGTGGGTGTGTGTGTGTGTGTGTTTGTCGGTGGAGGGTGGGATGAAGAGTGTTTCCGCGCTCACATGTGTGCATGTTGCAGGTTACATGCATGCGTGTGCGTGTGCGTTGACACTGGTGCGCAGGGGTGTGCAGAATGGAGTGGTGCTGGTGATGAAGGTGGCACCTTATCAGGACTCTGCTTCTGGAAACAGACGCTCGGCGGGAACGATTGCATTGACGCACACACGCAGTCGTGGCAGCGCGCGCGCGTCTCCCACACACACACATCTTGACGAAAAGGGCCTGGCAGTAATGTGATAATGCCTGGTTTAGCTGTTAGGAGCTACAGAGGGAGGAGACTGTTTTTAGAGAAGAAGAGGGCAGCTCTTGATCAGATCTATTACCAGCATCTATTAAAGTCAATCCAGACCAGAGTGAAATACATACATGAGAGAGTTGAAGAAGGCATATCAAAATATAAATATTCATCAAGCTCAATATTAAACTGCATCTGGTCTCAAACTGGTTGTTTTGTCTAAAAATGACATTTTTGCAAGAGTGGACTGCATACTAAGTTTACACCCAATAAGCCGTTTCTTAGCTGTTTGGTTTTAAAAGGGTAAGGAAACAATTTAACTCTTTCTTTAGAAGTTGAAAGTGTGATTAATAAGACTGCGTTTTAGGACAACTGTACATAGAAAAAAAAGGAAGAAGTACATTTCTGCCAAAACAAAAAAAAATTGAAATTAATCTCAGAAATTTTCTAGAAAGAAAATTGGACATTTCTGAGTTTCAGTCTCCCAAAATTGTTGACTTGAAATTCAGAAAGTTTGAGATTAATCTCAGAAATTTTGTAGACAAAATTGGGAAAAAGTTTGAGTCAACTCATTCTAAGAGTATCTAACTCCAACTCTAAAGTAGTTAGATGGATTAGATGCTACTTTATATACATGCTACTTTATATAAATGAAACATGTATTCAGCACCCAAATTTAAACTACTGCCACTTATCAGACTAGATGCTTATAACTTTTTAGAACAATTTGTAGTTTTGTGTTTGGAGAATTTTTTAGGCGTTTAATTTTGTGATAAACATGACCTAATTTCATGTGATAGTGATCCAAAAGAAAACTTTAGGGTGTTGGAAATCAGGTGAAGAAAAAAAAATCTAGCCAAGGATAGAGAACAAAAACATGACACCTTTCCTTTTTGTCTCATTGGATTTCTCCTCCTCTTTTATGCTCGCTAAATTCAACCTGAAAACACACACACACACGCACCCACACATCAATGCAGCCTTCTGTACCTTGATTTCAGAAGATGAGAGTTTGTCTGTTCGCCTGCCAGTCTCCAGGGAATCCTGGCTTTTCTTGTTCAGGTAGACGCCGGCGACCTGGCTCTGCTCCAGGAAGGACAGCAGAACCAGCCGATCGCTCAGCACCGCTGGAAATGACATCACCACACTCAATATCACAACCCTAAACTGAAAGGACAACAGCAGCTTTACACAGCA